>NW_007022821.1:265588-343720 GCF_000164805.1 Carlito syrichta
CCCCCCATTATTAACATCATCATCAAGATAGGTTCTCACTCTTTCTCCCAAGATGGAGTACAGTGACTTGATTATAGCTCGCTGTAGCCTCAAATTCTTGGGCTCAAGCAATCCTCCTGCCTCAGCCTCTCAAGTAGCTGGGACTATAGACGTACACTGCCATACATGCCTAAATTTTAAGGATGTTTTTATAGATACAGGTTCACACTTTGTTGTCCAGGATGGTCACAAATTCCTCAAGTGATTCTGCTGCCTCATCCTCCTAAAGCATGGAATTACAGGTCTAAACTACTGATCTGGGGCTATAATAGGGCTCTTTTAAATTCAATGCATATTAGTTCAAAAGGTCCATGGCTTCAATACTCATTCATTGTTATTTATTTTTATCCTTTTTCTGGTCCACAGAGATAGCCATTTTGCTTATGAATGATTTTTTTAAAATTGAAAAATGTTAGCTGTCATTTATTCAAATATTTAAAGCCTGAAAACCCAGCAGTAACTGGAATATCTTCTTCTTCATTTCTAGTTGGTCGCTAATTCTTCTAGATTTATGTCCTTCATCTCTCTGGAACTTTTCTCCTGTCACATTGCCTCTGTTTTAGTTTAGGCTCTTCTCATTCCTCCTTAATTTATTTTGATAATTTGATTTTTAGTTAAGATTTGTTGTGTGCTTACTGTGTGCCAGGATCTTTTATGCCATTTATATGCATCATCTCATATTATAAACCTGAGTAATACAGGGTAATAGCTTCATTTCCTTAACGAAAATCAGAAGTCCAGAGAGGTTAAATGATTGTCCAAAGTAACAGAGCTACCCAAAATGGCCAAACTAGGATCCAAATCCAATCCCATGTAATGCTAGAGTCAAATCTCTTAAACAATACAATGTGCTATCTTTTCAGCCCATGTGCTATACACTATATGACTAAAATGTTCTTCTGTCTGTAGTCATATATATCCCCACCTATTCTCCATATGAGGCTAGAAACATCTCTCTATAAAGCAATCTTCTCAAGACACTCCCTTAGGCAAAACACTTCAGTAGTTCCCAATGTGCCAAGAGTAAGCCCCAATTTCATGGTATAGTACTCCCTCCACTCTCTCAAGCCTTTTGGTGACCGATAATGGTAGGTATTCAGTCATTTATTTTTAAACCAATGTGTAAGCATTCTTAAAAGTGTCCACTGAACTGAAGTTCAGATAAGCTTGTATGGGTGGAGGTAAAAAATAAATATGAGAGCACAGAGAGAGGAAATTGTTATATTCCTTACTTAAGTGCATTTTTCTGGCGATCCCAATCCCATCCCACTCACCCTATGCTTATTTATAAGAATGTTTCTCATATCACAAAAGATCTGTAGTTTGAAAGAATTATTTAAAGCAGGAAGTAAAACCTGCTTTAAATAGCATACCATTGGAGTAAATATTATTGTACTGCGTTTGACACATCTTGCTTTGCTTGAAATAGAACTAGAAAAAGACCTTAACACTGAAACCACCTACTTGGAAGGAAAATTCTATTGAATTGGTCTACAAGATATTCAATAAATCAGAGTCGCAAAGTTCAGCTCTCTGTGGGCACCTTTGATATTTTATCCACAATATATTATCAAAGATAATTCTTACCTCCTGTAACTCAGAGAACTATGAGAGAAAATCAATACCTTTTTCTATCAATATGCATTAAAATTTAAGCAAGAAAATAACCTCTGAGGATCTCTGAGTACAAATTCTAGCAAATAGAAAATATTTAAATGCATCAGGCAGGCAGATGCTATCAAAAAACTCTTACTGATTTCTATGTTGATGGACTGTCCTCTATATACTGAATATACAATGTTTCTTATATTAAGAAGGTTTATATTTTAAATATCATAGTATGTTTAGAGTTTATACTATATTAATAAAGAAGGTTCTTTCAAATCGAAAGCTTATTAGTTATTTCCATAACATGGAATATTCAAATTTATGAAAGAGGCTAATCAAATGAATAATCAAACAGAATGGAAGAGACAGAATGCTAAGGTTTGTTGGTCATGATTAGAAAGACAGTCTGGGTTTTCTTTGCCTCAAAACATCAATCTAAACAACTAAAGACTTGATCATATGCTATTTTGAAGAGATTTCACTTTATTATTTTCACACATATAACATAAGTTAACAAATAGATGATATTATTTAAAACTGGCATATTAATTTCATTTTTGCCTACTAAAAAGCTATTTGCTAAGCTAATTTGTAGAACCTAATATTTTCTGTGTTCTGAAATCATGTTTTCATTATAAATCCATATATATTTGCTTTTTTCATACTGTACTAACACAAAGGCTTTTTATCTCATAATTTTCACAGATGATCACAAAGTTTGAATTAGTAAGGTTTAAAATTGCTGACTACTAGCTTGCTGTATGGAAAAGTACACATAATTTATAGTGAATTTATTATGAATGGTCTTTACAACAGTTACAATCTTAAGTTGGGTTATCCAAAGTTTTTAAATATGTACATTATTTATAGTAAATTATTACAAATGACCACTATGCCATTTATAATCTTCAACTGGGTTATCCAAAGTTATTAACTTCAAAGTACTTTCAAAACTTTGTCAGAAATAGCAGTAGAAACTATTTCCTTCTACTTGTGTCTGGGTTTTAACTATTTTTTGATTTTTGTAAGTAACATTCTTTTGGTCATAGTTGTGAAAGAGTCAAAATTTCATTGAGGAGTATAAATTCTGCAGTATTTTTACACGTGAAAAAATATCATGGTAGGGTGCAGAGGTGCACACTTGTAATTCAGCTACTTGGGAGGTTGTGGCTGGAGGATCACTTGAGCTCAGGAGTTTGAGGCCAGCCTATGCAACATAGTGAGACCCTGTCTCAAAAAAAATGAAAATAAACAAAAAAACTAAACTTAAAAAAATCTAAAATAGGAAGAAAAGCCAAATTAAAAACAAATGAAGGAGTCACTGTTTAAGTTCTTAATGTGTGCCAGATCCTAGAAGCTCTTTAAGTTCATACTCTTAAAAAATGGGAATACTAAGGAAATTTGGACATATTACTTCATTGCTCAAACTGCCATCACCTACATCTTAAATGTTTAAAACAATAAGGTCCTCCTTAAATCTATCATTTTCTTCCCCTTGCTGTGGTTCAGTGAAATGGTTGATGGGCGGCAAGGGCAATTTCTGTCTGCTGACAATTGCTGAAGGACATATTTTAATAGGGATTTAGCAAATGTCAAACAGGATCACGACTGTTTCTCCACCATGAACAATGTTCGTTTTAGTTATTCCACAATTTAAACCAGTATAGGTTTAATTGGGCAGTTTAGAAATCATCAAGTAAATGAACAGATCTAATTTGTTTTTAGTAAGTTATAAGACGGTTATGCTGCAACTCAAACCTGATACCAACACAATTTGCTCAGGGAAAACTCAGGGTTATTGACATTTCTTAATCCATTTATCACGGTTGTGATTAAGCTGTGTTTCCTGATCCTGGGTTGATTACTTCTGACAGAGAACAATCACAGAATCAGGGCAAAAAAGAGTAAAGGAAATCTACAAAACATGGTGCTAACTCTATAAAATTAGAGTTGTCAAGCTTATCGCAACAAATTCTAAGTGTTACCAATATATAAGGATATCAAGCAAACATATTTTCTCACTTTCTGAGTATACTCCTTGCTGCTTACTAAAGTTTAGTTAAAAATTATGTAAATGATTCATTTAAAAAATTTAATTTCCTTTGAAAGAAATAAAGCTTTTATATTTATACTAGAGTTGAAAAACAGTTTCTGCCCGTGGGACTTCCTTGATCTCATGTTTTAAAGTGGATTTTAAAAGATATAAATAAAAATGTTATAAAATAAAATCCCATTGATTTCAGCGTCAAATACACCCTGTACACATATGTACATGGAGATATAGACTCTCATATACTCTCGTAAACATGTATTGAATGCCAAGGTCTAGTATTCCACAAATAAACAACAACAAAAAACACTTGAATTCTTGATATCTTCAAATTCTACTATCTTATTACATATTGTACATTGGGTATTAATACAAATTCAGTGTTCAAAAATTGAGGCATGCCCAGATTCATTTAGGGAATTTCAGCTTCCATGTATAACAAGAAACCTCAGCAATGAAATAATTTTCTCTAAAAATCTTGTGACACAGAAAACATAAAAGTCATCAAACTGTCAGGACAAGTTTCAATTCAAAATAAAGTCATTTTTCTCAAGAATGTTATTTAATTGGAACCTTCAGAGCAGTTCTCCATTTTAGTTTCTGTACTTCTAGACGATGACCTGCATGCCAAGCTGTTTCTGTTGATTAAATCACAGAGACTTCCTGCTTGCACATGAAGAATCTTCTAGCTTGAAGAGAAGGTTCCAGCTCAGTGATGACCTAGTTTCATGCCACAGAATGTGTCACCTCTAGCAAGATTAGTCCTTTCCTTTTATTTTTTTAACCTCCTGTTACAGTATTTTCACTTTAGAGTTATCTTTTTTATTCTTATAATTAAAAAGTCTGACTTCAAAATGAGAGGCATACAGGTTATGTGATGATATTTTTAAGTGCCTGGTGTATTGCAATTAAAAAGCAGTTAAATATATGTCTTGCTCTTCTCTTTTTAGCGTTTCCAAACTAGTTATTACTGTTTTAATTTTCCCTACTGTTGAGAAGAATTCCCAGGGAACCCCTAATTCTCTGGGCTCTCTTTTCAATATGTAAGCAGCCTGGGGCAAGATATAAATTTGTATTTAACTGTGCTTCATTAAGTTTGGAATATTGAAGGCAGAGCAAAAGACACATTTGTTTAAATTTATTATTTAAATTTTAGAATTTACAATTTTACAGGTCAGTGAAATTTCAAAAGAATATTTTTCACAATATTTACCAACTTAGTATTTGGACAAGTAGAAGAATTTAAAAAGAATAGTTTTATTTAAAAAAAAATTCCAAACCACTACCATGTACTAAGCCATCATTTCACAAAGGACCATTCTTTTGTGTGAAGAAAGAAAGGATATAAAAAAGAAAAAAAGGAAAGAGGGGAGAAGTGGGAAAGGAAGGATGGAGGGAGAGGGTGAAGGAGGGAAAACGAAAGAAAGAAAAGAACCATCACTTCAATTGAGTAAGTATAGTTTCATGAAAAACTATACAATGTTCTTTTTTAACAATAGACCTGTTTCACCATCAATAGTAGAAACCAACACTTGGGGAACTAGTCAATGAAATCTCTGTCAATGAATTAATTTCAATTTTGCTTTTAAGACGAGAACTTGACTGAAAATACAAGCAGAGAATGAGCCCTTTATCTTTGATCAGTCTGCCTAGATTCTTCCCTTGGCTTTGCCACTAGTTACAGTATGATATGAATAAGTCATTCAACTTTCAGGGACTGAATTCCATAGAACCCTATATGGTGGCTATAATATGTATCCCATTTACCCTATAAGAATGTTATAGGCATTTGTTGTATTCAAAGAGTATCTGTTAGTCACCTAAAAGACTGACAATTTGTATACTATAATGCTTTGAAATCAACTCATGTTGATCAGATTTGGAGAAGTTGTGGCCATGTATAGGAAAGTTTGAGTTGAGTCCTGACAAAAAGGTAGTTTAGTTATTCAAAAGCCTAAAAGAGGTGGAGGTCACACCATTCTAGGTAGAAGGAAAAGCCCATGATACGTGATCCAGAATGACAACTTTGGGAAATCACAAGGAGTTTGGTATGGCTGGAGTGTGGGGCTTGTTTCTACAATTGAGCTGGTGAGTAGGTAGGTCAGAGTATGAATGGTCTATAGAGTAATAACCTTATTTGTGGAGCAGAGTTTTAAATAGGTTTTTTTCCTTTAACTTTAAAATTTTCATTTTGTAGTTATCAAAACAACTCTTTAAGCATTATGAGGTATAGATTTTCATCTTATAGCATATAATTCCGTTTTCTTGCTCTTTATATAACTTTTCATTTTATGTCAAATTATAATGCCATCTTTTTTTCATTCTTATTTTAGATTCAGGGGTACATGTGCATGCATGTTTGTTACCTGAACATATTATGTAGTGCTGGGGATTGGGTCTCAGGTTTTTAAGTTGATTACATCCACAAAGATCAAGACAGGATGCTTGTTCATGTAAGCTCTACGAGGGCAGGTACCTTTGCACCTCATTTATGCTGTGTCTTTAATATACAACAACAACAAACTCACTAATATTTGCTGAGAATTTGCAAGTTCTAGGCACATTGAAAGCACTACATAGATTACCTCACTTACACCTCACAACATCAATTTCAGTAAGCACTAGTTGTACTTCCACCTTTTAAGGGAAGATACTGGGATTTAAGAGTTTAAATACTGTGTTTATAGTCACATGACTAGCAGGGGGAATGTGGAGGTCCAACCTGGACACTAGACTCCCAAGGCCAAGTTCCTCACCATTGATTCCCCTGCCTTTGTGAGCAAAAGGAAGAGCTCAAGAAACACCCATAGAATGACTATGCATCAGTGTCCATGGTATTCATCAAAATCATTTAGGATTGTTGAGATCTCATCTTGTCACTTTTCCCTCTAGGGAAGTTGACACCTAAACTACTCTAAAGAGACAATAACTGTACTTCAAATAAATGAAAATTTCCTATGCCATATACTAAAACTTAAATCATCCTTGATATTTAATGTTAATATCCTATATTACAGCTTAATCCACACGCCTTATTCTTTCTTGGTAGAAATGCAGAATATATGGATACCTCCTTTTGAAAACAATGCAGGGAAGCGTGAGGGTCATTAAATTCCCCTTCAATCATTTTCTTCTTCATGCAGCAAATATCAATTCCATTAGTCTTTTCATAAGCTAATTGTATTCTGAGGAAGGCAAAAAACAGCTCTTTGAAAAATCTATTATTAATATATCTAATGTTCTACAATTGAATCTAGTCAATTGATTTCTCAGTTAGAGCTGAGATAATTCATCGACTAGAATGTTCATAAATATTGTGTAAGATTTAAACATATTTTACATGAATAACCTATCACTACTCCTACTTAACTGATTTTATTTATTTTTTAAACTTAACACTCCTCCACAACATGTGAAATATCTGATTGCATATTTATTGCCTGACTTCCCCACTAGAATATAAGCACCTGAGGTCTGGACTTAGTCTTGTTTACTCTTGTATTTCAGCACTTTTGATAAGACTGGAGCATAGTAGGTATTAAACAAATGTTTTTTGAATTCATTCCCCTAAATACGAAAGACTGGAAATGACTGTGTAAAGAACATTGGATGATTAATCATAAATGGTGCCTTACAAAGAGAAGGTGTTACAGTGAGATTAATTTAGATAGAATAAAAGGCAGAGACGGATCCATGAGGGCAAACAGAAGATTAAAAGGGATGAGCAGGCTGTCAGCTCCCATGACAAGGTGAGAATCTAAGAGGAGGAGATTGCAAGGAAAAGGAATGTTCCGGATCTCTTATTCAGACACCTGTTAGCCAAGAAGCTGTCTTATTTGACCTGTTCAGAAGCCCTGCTGAGAGAGGATCCTGGGAAGACAAGTTGAAGCTTTTCTGGCTTCTCTGTGAAGTTACAGAGAGCATTTACATGACATAAACAATAAAAGAGGGCTTAATGTATATATTAAGCTGAATCCTTTGTAGATTCCCTTCCCTCTTCCTCCACTGAGAAGGGCAAGATTCATAACCTTGCCTAACTTCCCTACTTCACCCCAGCATTTACCTAATACTTAACTATATGCCTCACACCGTGCTAAGTGCTGGGATTATTGAGATTGAAGGAAGGCATCATTCCTTCCTCATAGGGACTGAGACCCCATATGGAGACAGATATGCCGAGACAATATAAGAGGTGCAGATGCCAGGAGAGCTCATACACAAACAGGGAGGAGGATGGTAAGGGCAACTTGCTCTGTGGAACCAGTGAACAGTCAATGAGTGTCTCCACAATCTAACGCAATTTCCCCATCTTTTGGAGGCCAGGGAACTCCGGATGAGTCTCTCCTACTCTCTGACTCCCCCATGTTCATTCCTGCTACCCCCGCCCATGGCATTGAGGACATCCTGTTTTGTATTTTACTCACTGGTGTGCTCATTTTAACCAGGCACTGCCTTTCCCAACCCATAGGGTGACTGCTATGAAAGCAGGCTCTTTCACTTTTCTTTCTGTTCTGAGCAACAGAACACCAGGTCTTCAAATGGCAGGGACTGATCATCAGCATCTGATGTTTCACTGAACCACTCCAATTGTGGGAACATTCATTCCAGAATTGTCCTATTTCCTAACTGTCAAACAAAAATCCTCAGTATAGAAATACACCAGCTCCTTTTACTAACAGTCACAGAAGTTGGATAGAGGTATCTGAACTATATCTCTGGGTCCTTCTAGTAAGGAGCAATATCACATGAAATTGTACACAGTCACTTTAGGAAGTGGTGGTATACCTCTGGAACCTGGGTATACGATTTTCTTCACTACATCCATGCTTAATTTGCTAATGTTTTTTCCCAGAAGTTCTTACATGAAGGTCTTTGTATGAAAGGTGGCAGAATAAACAGAATATTATAAATATCTGAGTCTACTAATAGTCATCTATCTTTTAGTCGGAGCTGTGGTTTTGAAGGACATATGTTTCTTATATCCACTGTCCAACTCAGGTAGTTTTCATCTAACACAACAAAAAATTGGAATAGAGAAAAAAATCTACTCCATTTTTATCTATTTACCCATCAGTGCTATTCTGCTAAGTTAACATTGTATTATTCTTGTTCTAATTAACAATTCTATTTTTATTTTATTTTATTTTTTTTTTTTTTGAGTTGGAGTCTCACTCTGTCGCCCAGACTGGAGTGCAGTGGCCGCTCCCGGCCACCACAACCTCGACCTGCTGGGCTCTGGCGATCCTTCTGCTTCAGCCTTCCAAGTAGCCGGAATTACAGGCATGTGCTACCATGCCTGGCTGATTTTTTTGATTTATTGTAGAGATGAGGTCTCACTGCCCAGGTGGGTCTCTAACCCACGGGCTCAGGCAATCCACTCATCTCAGCCTCCCAAAGGTGCAGGATTACAGGCTGAGCCACCGAGCCTGGCTAACAATTCTATTTTTAAAAGAATAATAGAACTTTAAGTACTTGAAGGACTTTATCAAGTCCGGTGATTTTTTTTTAAACTGCAAATCATAACCCATTAATGGACTATGCAACACATTTATTGAGTTGAGATTATATTTTAACAACAAAATAGAATAGAATATAGTATACTCCAATTGTGGGAACATCAGAACAGATAGGAAGGAAAATATTTTTAAGGAGTTTTGTTTGAGCTGTGTTGGTATCCAAGTGTGTATATACCAGTCAGTGGTGCAAAATGTCAGGCAAAATTCCAAGATGGTCCTCAAGATTCCCTACATACCTGCTTAATTCCAGGAATGTGAATACGATGGACTTTATTCCTATGATTAGGCTGTGTGGACCTTAAGATGGACCTTATTCCTAAGATTAGGCTGGGTGGGTCTGACTCAATTACACGTATCCTTTAAGAGCAGAGAGTGTTCTTGATTGGCCACAAGAGAGGAAGTCTGAGATCCAAATGAGAAAAATTTGATGTAAAATCCTGGCCTTTTAGAGGGAGGAGGCACATGGCAAGGAAAGCAAGAAACTTCTAGAAGAGGAGAGTGGACCCTGGCTGACATCTGACAAGGAAATGGTAGCTCAGTCCTACTACTGCAAGAAAATAAATTCTGTCAATAAGATTGAGTATGTAAGCATATCTGCCCCGGTTGAAACTCCAGACGAGAACACAACCCAGCTGGCACCCAGTGCCCCGTGGACTGACCTACAGAATGGTGAGCTGATAAATAAATGGGTGTTGTAAATTGCTGTGTATGTAGCAATTTGTTTCACAGTCACAAAAAGATTACACAGTACTCTATGTTGTCAGTTATAATAATAAAAAGAGAGTAAGAGGGAAAAAAATTCAGAAAGACCCTAATTTGGTCTCCTTCATTGTACAGATGAGAAAATTAAAGTCAAGTGATGGTAAATAACTTTTGCAAGATTACACAGTTAGTGACATTAGCTTGGCAGAGAAAGCTCTTTCCTGAGTCACAACCTCATATGGTGATTACTCTGCTTTCATCTGAAGCTTCATGTATTTCATATTAATAGAGACTAGCTTAACTCCTACTTATTCCAGACCAGTGAATTTTACTATACAGTTGGCCCCCATATCCATGGGTTCTGCCTCTACAGACTCAGCCAACTAGGGATTGAAAATATTCTAGAATAAAAACAATAAAAATTAATACACACTAAAATAATGCAATATAACAACTATTTATGTTGCCTTTTACATTGGGTCAGATATTATGTTGTTTAGAGATGATTTAAAGTATACAGGAGGATGTGCTCAGGTTATATGCAAACACTACACCACTTTTTACAAGGGACTTGAACATTACAGATGTTGATATCTGTGGGGGTCTTAGAACCAATCCCCACCTCCCATTCCCAAATACTGAGGGATGACTGTAATTCTAAGAAAAAAAATCAAGGAAAGCTACTGAAACCACTAAGAGACATTTCTATGGCTGCCAACATTTCTAGTTCTTTACTTTTTAATTTGAAAATTCTCTGAACCCTAAAACTTCATTGCTAAGTTTAAAGCTATACTTTAGTTGGCCACAAGAGGGCTCCCAGGGTTTTCCAGTAGTGTGAACACTAAATTGAGATATTGAAAGACAGTTCTCAATGAAAGCATATTGGCTTGCGGATGGGCTAGCTGGCATTGCTTTCTTCAGGAAGATTTCCCCGGGAATTGTGACAAAAATGGTACTTCACTGTATTATCCATAGAAACTCCTCCAGCTCACCCCTGTGAGACAGAGGAGGATGGCATCCTTTGAGTGATTTGGAAGACTGAGTCTAATGGGTCACAAGAGAAGGTGACTTTCATTTGCAGAGTCTACTATCCATGACTCATGGCCCCGTTAAAATTATCTACAGCTCTATCCTCATCTATAAAAACAGAGTGTGACATCTACCTGTCAGAGTTGTCATGGGGATGAATTGAGATAGAACATGGGAGCTTAACTTGTCCCTGGTATATGAAATGGTCAATAAATGCACAATTTTATAGTTGTTTATTACTGATACTTTTCCAAGGGACGCTGAAATAGACTTGTTTTGTGAAGTGAATTTTCCACATAGGTGATTATATGGCTGCTAGTATTTCAGCCCTGAAAATAATGTTTCCAGGTCCAAATTAGTAGAAAGGGTACCTAGACACTTTAAACTTGACAGCTCAGATGTCTCTCTTTAAATACAATAGACATGCCATTAACATTGATTAAGAAACAAATCGTTACAAATTCAGAGGTTAAAAATTCACTAGTGGTGATACTATTTAAAATGATTCATAGTTCATCTTTCTGCAATCCTTTAGACTTAAATTTTCTAGGCTTAGCTCTTTGTTGACTAAGGCCAAGCTGGTCAGTACGTGTCCCTCATTTTCTGATTTTTAAGGAATATTGATTTTGTAGGATTAACTATATTTTCTGAAGGCAAAATACTATCTCCTCTTAGCCAGTTAATGATGAGTAGGGAATGATGAGTGGGGAAGATAAATCTTCAAGTAATAGGAGGTGGCAGATTGTGGCAGGGAGGAGCAGAGGACATTTTGCTAAATGGAAGAACAGTTATGTAGACTGCATGAGCTTTTCTAACTGATTGATTTTAAGAACTGTGCTGTCATAAGTTTTAAAAAATGGAAATATGCACCTGTCTACATTGTCTTCTATCAATTCTTATTACCTGACTATGGACATCTTCGATGACCCCATGCTTGTTACATGTTGAAAAATAAGACTTGAACATCTTAATTCAGAACCAGGAAGTGGGCAAGTGACTACAGGAAGAGAACAGAAAGTGGTGGGAAAAGCAGGTGTGGTTTTAGCTGCCAAAATCTGAAATAATGCTAGATCTACATGGAGGAGTCTTTTCAGCACGAAGGAAGAAAATGACTTGACAGAGTTACACAGAAAATTGGTGTGAGAATTAGAACTAAAATCTGGTCACCTGATGATCATTTATGGAAATGGATACTAAAATATCCAAGAAAAAGGTTTCAACCATCGTAAAACAAACATTCCAGATTGGGATGGTAGAGGTGGTGGATGCCTCCCATCACCCCCAAAAAACAAGTCCTCTGTGATGTAACCATTCAGCCACAGTCCCCACCATTAAAGCTTTTAGATGTGATCAAATCTCTCCAAATTGAAGTGATATTGAAGGTCAAAGCAGTCATCCTGTTTCTGGGAAGATTTATCTTCTCTATTCATCATTCTCCCCCATAGACGATATGTCTAATAACTTGTCTCAGACAGACGTAAGACACTGAACAATGTTTTTGTTCATTATAAAGGAAGGCCAAAAATCTTTGGGCAAACACACGTTAGTAGTTCAACTTGCTTAGATTGATTACCTACAACACTCCAGTTAACTGTTAAAGCTCAAATGACAGGATATTACTCTATCTGGGAACAAGAACAAAAACACAATGCCTGCAAAACCCTAGCCATAACCTACTCCTCTCTCCTATGAAGGATCTAGATGTGATTCACTCCCTCTCAAGCGAAGATAATGTGCAAGACCAAAACACACCCACACTGCAATTTGTCCTCTTTCAGAATGTAATAACTTTACTTTCTCAGTGGCCTTGTTAGATACAGGCTGACATCAACCACTGTCTTAACAATCTGACAGAGCAGGGTCAGACTTGGGAGGCTGAAGGGAAAAGGAAAAGAACAAAAACAAGCAAACAAACAAAAACAAGAGCGACCCTGGCTGAAGACTGATTAACATGAAAATCATAGCACATACGGTTTAAAATGGAAAAGCCTAATATATATATTTATTCTCCTTAGGTTAGGATATAGCAGGTCCTCAGGCCCGTTCTCTTACTTAACTTTGCTGAAGGTTTTCAGTATTTTTCCATCTTTATATTCAGACCACGGAAGATCATGTCCAAGGGAATCATCAGAAAGATTTACGTGTTGTATAACAAGGAGCCATTTAGCAATGCAGAGCTACAAATTCATAATGCCATTTAGGTAGACATCATCTATTCACGTGAATAAAATGGTGGGTGCTCACCAATGGTGTAGAACCGCTTCAGTTCACTCCTTCGTGAAGGATGCTTCTGGGTATTGGTGGCGTTGTTCTGCTCCTCTTCAATGATGGGGGTCTTGGGTGCAGGGGGCTTACTGGCTTGTGGCATTTGTGTTCCTGCACCAGCCAAAGGGTTGAGCCCTGGAGCAGTGATATCCACCGACTGGGACTTTTTCTTCAACCTACAGGTAAAGAATACCACATACTGTGAATCTTGACTTAACAGATACATATGTTCCATGTTTATCCCCATCATGATTTTTTTCCTTAAGTTATACTTAGTCTTGAAATAGAGCCAGGTCTATTCAGAAATCATAGATCTTCCTACAGTATTTTTAAATAAATTCTTCAAAGGGATTGGCAGTAGTGGGAAACTGCTGGGGGGGGGAACACCTCATCAACAAGGGTACCTGCATAATGAACATTTGTATACTAATCCTGAATTGTACCCCACTTCTTTAAAATAACATTTAAAAAAATTCTTCAAATATTTTGGAAACTAGTTGGAAAAAATCTTTTGAAAGTTTTCACTAAAATATATTAAAATGCAAGGTGATAAAGAACTCTTATTTTCTAATAGCAAACTAAAATGTTGTGTCAGACAGAGATAATACACTTGGTTATTCTATTTGGTTCTGAAAGGAATATTTTTAATTATGTGGGAAAACAGCAGTTAAAATAAATAATTGTAACTTCAAAAAGGATAACGAAATGATTATTTCATTAGAGGCTTTCTGCCGAATCTATCACAGCATCTTTGGTGTAAAAATTATAGAATTCACATTATTTCTCCCCACATGCTCAGTAACAATAAATGTGTTGCTCACTTCTACATTTTAGACCACTGACATAAGGCCCAACATGAAAAGCAAGAAGTTACTCATGAAATATTTTCCATGCTCATGCATGCTTCCTTTGGTGTAAATATCATTGATAAAGGATATGAGTTAAATCTGAACATTTCAAGCTATACAACTAATATGATGAAACCTAAGCCCAGTTTACCATTGCCCCTTGGCACTTCTGGAGTCTGAATTTAAGTGTTATTTTTCAAGTCTTAATTATCTGTGGAAAACAAGGTGGCAACTTTATTGCTTATGATAACCACACTTGAACTCTAGAAGTTTCCTAAAAGCCGTGTATATCCTTACACCTTCAGTCTTGATTCAGACTTTTCCAGTACCTTGACATCTACTTTCTGTCTCAATGGTGACCTCTGCTCATGTTTCTAGACACAGCTTAAACGTGACCTCTAGGAAGCTTCCCATGACATGAACCTCGGTAGCTAGCCTCACACCACTCAGCAGAGACGGTTATTCATAATTAACCCACAATAAGCTTTTATTGAATTCAATTTTTTAGAGCAAAAACTATATAAAAAACAAACAAAAGACCAACAAAAATGCTATCCATGAGTAACAAAGTCACTCATGAAAGCAATGCTTACTAAATTTTAGTCATTTAAATATCATCTATATGATTTCTATCTTATCCACATACCACCTATCTAATTAATATTCATGAAAATACTCACTTTATCCAAATTGGCAACAAATACACTAAAGAGTGCATAACAGCACCAATCACGAGAAATGCAAATTAGAAGAACATCATACTCATGACACACCCGCCAGAATGACTAAAATGTGAAAGACATGATAGGAGTGTGGTAATGAGGAGCAGCTGGAGTTCTGCACTGCTGGTGGGAGTGTATACTGCTCAGACCACGTTGGAGAAATGTCTGGTGATACCTACTAAAGCTCAAGGGATACATCTTCATGTGTTCGCTAAAAGTTGCAAAATGTTCATAGCAGCACTATTTTAATACACAAAAATTGAAAACAGCCCAGATGCTTATCAACAGTAGGATGGAATTTTATACAACAATGAAAATAAATGAACTACAACTACTTGGAGCAACGCAGATAGTTTACATAAAAGTAATTATGAGCAAAGAAGCCAGATATAAAGGAGTACATAATTATAATTCTATGTAAACACCATCCAGATACAGCCAGTACTGTCTATGATATTAAAATGATAGGCTAATCGCCGGGGAGTTATTACATTGATGGTAACATAGAGGGGTTTCTGGAATACTGGTAATATTTGGTTTCCTGATCTGGGTCCTGGGTGCCAAGATGTATTTATGTTATGAATGTTTAACCATCTTTGATTTTTGCATTTTTCTGTGTGTACATTATACTTATAAGAAGTATTTCCATAAGAAATTGACTGACTTTTTAACTTACCACAGTGCCCGCTTTTCTGCAGGAGATACATTCCAAGACCCCCAGTGGTTGCATGAAACCATGAATAGTACCAAACCCTATACATATAGTTGTATATATTTTCCCTATACAGACATACATACATGATACCATTTAATTTATAAGTTAGGTATAGTAAGAGGTTAATGACCATAATAATAATAAAATAGAAAATTATAACAATATACTATAATAAAAGTTATGTGAATTTGGTCTCTCTCTTCCTCTCTCTCAGAATATCTTATTGTACCATATTGTGGGTAGTTGAAACTATAGAAAGTGAAATCATGGATAAGGTTCATTTATAATGTATTCATTTACAATGACAATTACATATAGCTGCTGAATGGCTACTTGCCACAAAATAATGACAATAAAAATGAAACAAATGAAACTTGTGGCCTCCCAACTCCCCAAACAAAGAGTACTTTCCCTGCTGGGAATGGCTGCATTCTCCAAACTCAGCCTGCTTCTCATGAGCTGAAATGGGCTGTTCATTCATTCCTTGAATGACTACTCTCCACCCTATACTGTTTAGGCACCAGGGATACACAGTGAACAAAACAGGCAAAATATCCACCATTATGGAGCACTCATTTTTATGAAGGGTGGCAGGTAGTAACCAAATAAACCAATATACAACAAACCAGGGGCACAAAGTGCAGTGGATTAAAGTCAAACAGAATAAAAGGGATAGGGAATGGAGGTGTGCATACATACGCTGACATATGGGATGGAAGAACTGGGAGCATAAATGAGGAAGCAGCATTTTGGAAAATGAGGAACTCGTGTGTTGTGTTAGAGCAGGGAGGACACTGAGGTTAGTGCTAAGAAAAGGAGAGGGCGAGAAGTCAGAGAACAAGTTAACAGGATGATGTGGGGGCCCAGGAAGTGAGGTCAGATCATATAGGGCTTTAAGGTCATTAAAGAATGAGGTCAAAAGTAGGTTTGAGCAAAGAAGTCATTACACGATAAAAGAATCACTAGGTTGAAGGCTGTGATCTCAAAGTTAAGCAAGAGGAATGTAGTCTTTCAAGAAGTACCCACCACAAATCACCCAGGGTACCACATACTTGAGGAAGCATGGATTTACTTTGTACTGGGATATCTACTTTTTCTTAATGCCTTGGTCTTCCCAATAACACTATTCTTATCTTTGCAGACTGGAGCTAAAAGTTACAGAAGTACTCTATGCAAAAGAAGGCATTAAAATGCATAAGAACAGGTTAATTCCATAGGATGTAACTTCAATGTGGAATCTAAAAAAGTTGAACTCATAGTAGAGAGTAGAGTGATGGTTACCAGGGGCTTAGGGTGATATGGTGTTGGGGAGATGTTGGTCAAAGAATGTAACATTTCTGTTAGGAAGAATAAGTTCATGAACTCTACTGTAAAACATGGTGACTATAGATAGTAGTCACCATAGTAACTAACAATGTATTGTATTTAAGAAGCAGATTGTAAGTGTTCTTCTTGCAAAAAATAAGTATGTGAAATAATACAGATGTCAGTAGTCTGATTGAGCCACTCAACAGTGTATGCATTTCAAAATATAATGTTATACATGATAAATATATACTTTTAATTATTTTTTCCATTTTTATTTGAGACTCGGGGAGTGCACGTGCAGGTTTGTTACACGGCCATATTGTGTAATGATGGGAATTGGGTTTCAGGTGGCCCATTTCCCAGATAGTGAACGTTGTACCCAATAGGTAATTTCTAAGCCCTAGCCCCTCCCCACCTTCACCCTTATTGATGTCCTGAGTGTCTATTATTTCCATCTTTGTGGTCAGATAAATATTTTAACTTGTCAATTGCAAAATGAAAATATATAAGTTGCAGGTCACTAAGGCAACAAAGTTTGCCTCAGCATGGTTTTCTAGAAGCTATGTTGTGTTTATACACACAGAATTCAACTGAGAAATCTCCAGACTACTTTCTACAAGGTTGAACTGGCTTACATTTCCACAAGTAGTGTATAAATGTTCCCTTTTCTTCACTGGGAATATACTCAAAGGAACACAAATCACTCTACCAAAAAGATACCTGCACTTGTATGTTTATTGCGACACTATTCAGAATGGTGCAAACCAGGAACCCACCCAGATGCCCAAAGAAGGAAGAATGGATAAAGAATATATGATGTATATACACACTATGGAATCCTATGCAGTCATAAAGAACAAAAGCATGTCCTTTGCAGTAACATGGATGCAGCTGGAGACCATCATTTTCTTTTCTTTTTTTCTTAATTTTTAATTTTAAATATGTGGGGTACAATTCAGGGTTAGGTATACAAATATTCACTATGCCAGTACCCTTATTGATGAGGTGTGCCCCCTTGCTCCTGGCAGTTTTCCACTACTGCCAATCCCGCCTCTGCCCTTCCCTGGCTATTTGCCACTACAGCCAAATCCTTTCTTACAATATTGTGATAGCTGTTCAAGGTCCGCTTATGAGTGAAAACATGATATTCAGTTCTTTGTTTCTGTGATAGATCACTCAGTATTATAGACTCTTAAGTCCATCCAAGTTGCTGTGAAGTTCACAATTTTGTCCTTCTTTATGGTTGTGTAATATTCCATCAGGTATATGTATCACATTTTTTTATCCCGTCCTGTTTTGATGGGCAGCATGGTTGGTTTCATGTTTTTGCTATTATGAATAAAGCTGCAATACACATGCGTGTGCAGGTATCTTTTCCATAGAGTGAGTTGAGTTCCTCTGGGTATATTCCCAGTAGGGGGATTGCGGGGTCACATGGAAGGTCGATGTTTAGATCTTTCAGGAATCGCCACAATGTTTTCTATATTTGTGCATTCCCCCCCAACAGTGTAGAAGTGTTCCCTTTTCACTGCATCCTATCTAGCATCTGTTGTTTTTTGAGTTATTGATGATAACCATCCTGAATGGAGTTCGGTGGTATCGCAGTGTAGTTTTAATTTGTATTTCTTTGATGACTTGTGACACAAACAAATGGAAAAATATTCCATGCTCATGAATTGGAAGAATCAACCTTATTAAGATGTCCATCCTATCCAAGGCAATCTACAGATTGAATGCAATACCCATTGAATTACCAGCAGCATTCATCTCAGACCTGGAAACGACAATGCAGGAATTCATATGAAAACATAAACGACCATGAAAAGCCAAAACAATCCTCAAAAATTAATTAATTAATTAATTAATTAATTAAGCAGGAGGCATCATGCTCCCACACTTTAAGCTTTATTATAAAGTTACAATAATCAAAACAGCCTGGTATTGGAACAATAACAGGCACATAGACCAATGGAACAGGATAGAGATTCCAGAAGCAAAATCTGAATTTCCAACTAACTCATCTTTGAAAAAGCCTCTAGCATCAACCACTGTGGAGAGAAGAACCTATTGAGTAAATGGTGCTGGGAAAACTGGCTGACCACATGCAGACAATTAAAACAAGACCCCTACCTATCACCATACACAAAAATCAACTCTAAATGGATGAAAGACCTAACTGTAAAACCCCAAACTATAAGATCCTTAGGAAATGCAGGAGACATCCTTATGGAAATTGGAACTGGGAACCATTCTCTGATCAAAACCCCAAGTGCCCAGGCCATAAGAGATAAGATAGACAAATGGGACCTCATCAAACTGACAAGCTTCTGCCAAGCCAAAGAAACCATCAAGAGAGCAGGGAGACAGCCCACAGACTGGAAAAAGTATTTGCCCACTGTTTGTCTGACAAAAGTCTAATAACATCTAGGATCCACAAGGAACTCAAATGTGCCCAAAAGAAACAAACAAACAGCCCATTACCAAGTGGGCAAAAGATATGAATAGACACTGCTCAAAAGAAGACATATTAGCAGACAACAGATACATGATAAAATGCTCAGACCATCATTTTCTAAGTGTATGAACATAGAGGCAAAAAACTAAATGCCGCCTGTTCTCATTCATAAGTAAGCACTAAACATTGGGCACACACGGGCACTAGGACTGAAACGACACTGAGCACCGCTAAAGAAGGAAGGCAGAGAAGGCAGGAGGGCAGGGTAAGGGATATGAACCTACCGGTTGTGTACCATGCCCACTGGGAGGCAGAGGGCTCACCAGAAGCCCAAACCTCACCTATAGTCAATATACTTATGTAATAAATTTTTACATGTACCCCGTGATTTTAAAATTTTAAAAAGACTTAGACTGCACTAAAAGTTATTACACTGAACTCTATGAAACCACCAATATTCTACCATTTTGACAAGCAAAAATGTCAATTTTCTAGAGTTCATTCTAAAAGCTTTATTTCAAAATGAAATTTGAATTTCAATACCAAGCAATTGGGAGGCAGTTCAGAGAAGTAGGGATTTAAAGAAAAGATGCTAGCCGGGTTTGGTGGCTCAGCCTGTAATCCCGCACCTTGGGAGGCTGAGGTGAGTGGATTGCCTGAGCCCGCAGGTTCGAGACCCGCCTGGGCAGCGAGACCTCATCTCTACAATAAATCAAAAAATCAACTGGGCGTGGTAGCGCATGCCTGTAATTCCGGCTACTTGGAAGGCTGAGGCGGAAGGATCGCCGGAACCCAGCAGGTCGAGGCTGCGGTGGCTGGGAGCGGCCACGGCTCTCCAGTCTGAGCGACAGAGTGAGACTCCAATTCAAAAAAAAAAAAAAAAAGAAAAGATGCTGAATTTTGCAAAAAGTCAATTGTTCTTCAATTCTCAGTAATAATTATGATCATTATTAATAATTATTTACATTTTGCCAGTACAAGTTTTACCTCAGATTTACAAAGTAAGGTATTTTATCATCAGAAACCATTTATATTTTATGTTGGCCTGTTTTAGAATTGGTAAGAGTTGCTAAATTAAAGTACATATTGGCTCATATAATGGCTGCTATTTGGTAAAGTGCTAGAAACTCTAATTGATAGAGTTCTCTCACCATCTCAGAATGTATAGCCTCCTTGGAATGAGCAAAAGTTCAGAGCACTGGGATCCAGAGGACCAAAGGCCACAGAAAATGACACTGTGGTATTTTCTTTCTTCTTTTCCCCTTCTTCACCAAACACTCTTGCTAACCAAGACTTCAAGGACACCATGTTTTCATTGTTGTTGCTGAAGTCTAGGACACCGCTAGTAGGTATTCTGGCTTGCTTAGGACTAGACTTCCATTTCCATGTTCTTAGAAAGCAGAACTGTGTGGGTAATTGAATGACTCCCTAACAATTCTAAAAATGAGTACTGTGGTTGAAAAGGAAACCTGCTAAATGGTACCTTCAAATCCCAAATTTCATGCAAGAGGAAGTCTTTCTGTGTTTTTAACAATGTTCTTAATTAAATGTGTTAAACAAATGTAAATATAGCTTAATAGAATATGTAGGTGTGCATGAGATAAAATACCCTTTGATAATAAATGAAACTTTACAAATAGAGACAAAAATAATTTCTTAATAGGCACCAAAAAGATCTTTGTTTAATATGCTTTGCATTTCTAATGAACATGAGTGCCAAAGCCTTGGACTGAGAATAGGAAATAAGTAAAAAAGTAGTCATCCCTCTTGGCATGGCTATTACAAGAAGACTCTCTGATATTCCATAATCCTTGCTTTCTCTTATTTCTCTGCTTTTTTAGCAGAGAAGAGCAATGCTACTCACCTCTCTGTGTATTCCAATATCACCTTTCAGCATGTAAACAATGTTGGACACATTTCTGAGACTCAGTTTCCTTACTTATGAAATATATTCAGAAGGCTGCGAGAAGCAAGCAAACATCCTATGTGAAAGTACCTAGTACAGCACCTACATAAGAAGTTCTCCATAAATACGAGTTTCAATCTTTTGATAAGTATGTTATAATTTTGTTCTTCACAATCCCCAGAGATGTGGAGGAAGTTATCTCTGTTTCTCAAGCTCCTTTGCTGATGCATCACTTTAGATGAACATTGAACCTGCAGGGACTGCACTATATTTTGTAGGAGGTTTTATTCAGTCTGGAGTGTGGGTTTTGTGGAAGGAGTGAAGGATAAAAGAAAGTGAGAAATGTGTGATTTGCAATGTGATATTTCTTCTGTGGCACAGATCACGAGAGAGAGAGAGAGAGAGAGAGAGAGAGAGAGAGAGAGAGAGAGAGAGAGTGTGTGTGTTGACAGCAAACTCAAAAACTATCTGGAAAAAATAAATTTTCTACTATTTGCTTACTATAGTCCTAGGGTATCAGTGGCCATAGGAGCAGTAGCTGAGAAAATCTACTATAGTATAATGGGAATATTCCCTAGGACTTAGGAATTTAAGGTGGTAAAAAATTAGTATATAAAAGTCATATTTCCATATATTAGACTGTGTATCTTGAATAACAGAATAGTCGTTATGACTATGGAGGTGGAGGCTGAATTAACTGGAATTGAATCCATAATTTTGCATTTACTAGCTGTGTAACATTGAGCAATTCTTTAGTCTCTTCTTGTGTCATTTTCTAATTTGTCAATGGGGATAGTAATAATACTTATGTAATAACATCAACATCAGAATTAAACTAATATTTGAAAATGCACTTAGAAGATTTGGTATATAACATATAAAATATTTACTTTAAACAAAAACAAGCAAACATGAACAGTTATTGAGCACTTACAATGTATCAGGTACAAGGCCATCTGCTATACATACATTATTTGTTATTGATCACAACAAACCTATGAGGTAAGTATCATATTTGCAGAGGGGTCAACTGAGGTTTAAAGAAGGTAATAGAACTAGAAATTAGAAAGCCTGGCATCCAACCATGGCATTTTGAACTAAAGTTGGAATTAGGAGATAGAAATAAATTTTAGTTTGTATATTTATCAACCATGTGACTTTGGGCAAGGTCATGACTGAACTACCTAGGTCTTACTCAAAATAATGGTATTCATGCTGCCTGCCTGCTCTACCTAAGAAGACTACTGTGAACATAAAATGTGTTCATTTATGTGAAAGCAGTTTGTCAAATTCCACAGAAATCTATAGTACTAGTAGCAGCTATGTAAATCTATACTTTACCCCTTTCATTTGTTGTATACTTACACAAGTGTGTGTGTGTGTGTGTGTGTGTGTGTGTTTGTGTGTGTGTGTGTTTGTATGCCTGTGAATAGCTGTGCCCCAAAGGCCTAACACTTGTAGTCCTTTCCAGTAATTTCCAGCAAGAAGACCATCTGCGGTTTGTTCATCTCATTACTGTTAGAGAAGCTGTCTCCTTGCTTCCTGTCTCCTTGCATTTGCTAAAAGGATGAATGTAAGGATATTACATAAAGCAGTAAAACTGCTGAGAATGCAGGTTTTCTAAGTTGGATACTGTGAGTGCTGCAAAAGTCTCAAGCCACTCAAAAAGAGCTTTGGGGAGCAAATGCCTAAAACGTTTTCACATTGCAAAATTAAGGGTTTTTGTTACCCCTCCTATACAGTCTGACAAAAAATCAGCAGCTAAAAACAAACCATGAAATCAGCAAAAACCAAGCATATTCAGAAGCTCTACTGCACAAGAAATAACAGATTGGAAACGTATGCTTTAAAACAAGAAAACAATTCCTCAGGGTATAGAGTACCAATTTCAGCCTACTTTATAATTGCAATGACCAGACTATTCTTTGTGCCCCCAAACAGAAGGATTAAGACAGAAAGTCTCATTAATGTGGAATCAGGAATTATACAATTTCCTTTTACTATTCCAAACCAAAGCAAAGCATTTAAAGAGAAGTATCCTTTGGGAATTCAAACTGGTGTTGGAACCATGAATGGAACACCGAAACCAGATAGTTTGTTATAACAAACATGTTTCTAACCAGGTAGTCATTTTAAGAAATTTATGCTTTCCTATCTTGAAAATTCAGAGAACAGAAAATTCAAGAATAAAGCCACAGGTGCAATGATATGTAGAAATGTAGAAATAGTTTGCTAGAAATTCCAACAAGAAGAAGAAATTCTCTTGTTAAATGCAATTGAATTTAACCCTGTGGAAGACAAGGCCAGTATAATAAATAATTGTATAAAAACGTTGTCATTGCTATTATACATAATATTATGCTATAAATACTAGAAATTAAATTCCAAACCAACTCTGCCTCTCCAGAGTTCCATTAACCCTAACATAAAACGTTAGCATTTCTTACCAACCTTTCATGAAAGTGACATCCAAGTTCTTTAAGTTTGCTTGCTGGTTATTTATATTCCAATTCTTGCACCAGATCAGAGAAGAGGTAATATGAGAGAAACATTTTCTTTTAGAAGTACTCACCAGATCAACTTAATTATTGCATTCATGGAAATTCTAGCCTGTTCACCATCTTGTTTCTAGGACTTAGCAGTGCTTGCCATATAGTAGGCCCTTAGTAAACAAATTGTTGAATGAATGAATGGTTTCATCATGGGAAAAAAATAACAACAAAAATCATGCAATAAAGAAAGCAAATCTACATATAAAAACCCATGAAAATAAAGTAAAAAAGGAAGACTTTTGATATTTGGTCGCAGATATAACGATTCAGTTAATGCACCCAGATTGCATAGCCTCCTCCCCATCCCATTATATGAATGTATGTTGGAGTTTGGATAGAAAAAGAAAATAGTTTCTTCCCCACCATTAATTCTATGATGCAACCAAACAATATCTCAGTTTTTTATTCACTAGGTCCAGTTTTATAACTTCTAAAGAAACATTCTTCTGTTTTGATGAATTGCTATACTTATGTGAAAATTTTAGTGATTCTCTGGTGGAGGGAAAACAGCAAGGACTCTAAAATCAAAGATCTGGGTTCAAATCCAGGATCTACTGCTTTTAGCAACCCAACGATAAGGCATTTCAATTTTATTGATTAGAAGTACATACTGTATGTTCCCAAAGAAGTTGTTAAGAATTTTGCATATCATCTTTCTACTAGAAAGTTTCACAGCACTAATTTAATAGCAGTGAAATTGTTATGTCTTTCCCTCCATGTGCTTTCTGATTAGGCCAATATATTGCAAGAATTCACTTTGAAATTACACAAATTTCCAATTTATTTCAGTTTTTGCCTAGGAACTTCAAAGCCTTTCAACTGGAAAAGCCTGAAAGTGGAAACGTATTATGTAAATCCAAAGATTAGGACTTGAAGGATTTGGAAGTCAAATTCTTGTAAATGTTAAACAGTCTTTTGCAATAACTCACAGAGCTGAAATTTAATTTCATTACCTTTGATGAAATGATTTGTAACATGCTATTGCCACATCGATTACATTCTGTTTATTCATTTTGGAAAGAAGAAATTGGCATAAATAAGACTATTTTAAAACTTTAGGCTTCTATCCAACATTCTTGATTAAAGGAACCTATTTTTAACAAGGCCTATTACAAACTATGTATAAGCATATGGAACAGCTGATTAAAATGTAGTTTTGCTTATGCACAACATAAGGCAATTCCAAACTTAATCAAGATAGCTTCTGTAGGTAATAATAATCTGGGTCAAAGCCCAAAGGTTTATAGTTAAAATGACAATGGAGTACAACAATCTCCCACCTTAATTTTCCTCAAGGAAGACAAGAGAAACAGAAAAAGAGGGTATTGGAAAAATATATGCTTCTTAGTTACATATTAATTCAGAAACTAGATGGAAACACTCTGGTTCATTCATTATTTCTTGACCTCTGTAAACTAAATCACCCTACTAAACATCCTAAAGTCATCCTAAATGTTTTAAAATGAAAATGACATTTTGTGGGTTTTTTAAAATGTAAGACTGCACTATGTACTACATTATTGATTGAAAACAATTTTTTTTTTTTGAAAACTGCCTTGTCTAAAGTCTGTTTGGCTATCCTAGATATGGCATGCCATGTCATCTCCCCAAGTCTGAGAATGACTGGGTATATCTGTTACAGTTTTCTTCTGTTTGGATGACAGTGGCTTAACACATGAAGGTTAGTGGCCACAGCACAGCAAAGTTGAATTTTAGACTTGCTTCAGATAAACACAGTATACATCTTTAAAATCACATTAAAGAAATGTGTCTTCTTCCCAACAACAACTCTATAAAAATACATTTATCTTTCCCCTTTTAAAAAAAAATTTCCTTCTCTCACAGGAAAGGCTATAATATCATTATCTTCTTGTTAAAATCAATCTCTCCACATGTTCATTAAATTCAATTGCATCCTCTGTCTATACTTGCGGGTTTAATGTTCTAGTTTCTCTCTTCCTTCAATAAGTCATGAACCCATTGAGAAAAGGACACTGGAAGCAAGGACTGCATCACAAGTTGGCACTTGAAGAAGCAGCATCCTGGTGAGACTGCCCCATGGGCAGCAGGAGTTGAGATGATGTGCTGTGGGCAGTCATGTCCCAAAGAGAGAAGCCAGAGGAGGCTTCTCTGAATTTTGTATATCACCTTCCTACTACATATTGCCATATGTCCACAGTCCTTTTCACAGGCTGAGAAGTCACTCATCTTCCTTTGAAGGGGCACGGGGGAGGCGAGATGAAGGAGAAGTCAAAGCTCTCTTCAAAATCCTTCAGAAAGGAAGGATGTTTCGATTCTATGCACAAAGAAAGGGATGCCGAAAAGGGAGAAAATGTTCCTCCTACACTCCCTTTCTAAGGCCTTATTCCTAGGTGACCTGCTCTCATCCTAGTCATTCCTCTCTACCTCCTTGCTCCCCCATTCCCTCCAGCATTCAATCAAGTCCCATCCCCTCACGTCTATTCCTCTCTAAGACTACCATTCTCTTCCGCTAACTTTTCTCCTTCCCTGCATACAGCTTCAACAACCCTCTTCAATACTGCTTTGCACTCGCCATTTTCAAAAAACAACTTGGGTTTTCAATGACTTCACATGATCAATTTTGGTTTTCATTTTTCTCAACCTTTTAATTGCTGGGTGTATTTGTGGAAGAGGTTAGGACTATGGATTCTGGAGTTAGAATGCCTGGGTCCAATTCTTGACCCTTAGAAAAATTTCTTAATTTCTTTAGTTTTCTCACTTATAAAGTGAATCTAATAACAGTACTTACCTCAACAGGCTATAAAGCAGATAATATAATATCATTTATATAAAGTAGTGAACATAATACATACTGTACATATAAGCACTCAACTCTTTTTGTTTTGTTTTGTTTCTTAGCCACCCCATCTATTTTAAATCATTTTACTTTCTTGGATTCCTTGACACACAATTCTTCTCAAATTCCCTTTTCCACAATTCCAAGAAGGGTTATCTTTTTCTACTCAATCCCTAAATATTTTGGAATTTTCTTTCCATCCCTAAGTACTTTGACATATTCAGGGACCTAATTGAGCTGTGCCTCCTTGTGCACTGTTTTTGATATCCCTTTAGATGTCCCAGTCTATTCCCTGGAGATTAAATATTTATATACTGAAAACTCCCTTATTTATAACTCTATTCCAAATTTTCCTTAAAAATACCAGCTTAAATATCTAACTAGCTACATGGCATTATCCATTACTTGTGGCACATCCTAAACTTAACATGTCCCTAAAAAATTTTTGATTACAAACTCTACTCTGACTTTATTTCCTGTCTTCCCTGTCTCTGTAAATGGCTCCAACACCCACAAAGTTACTCAGACCAGAAAGCTGGACATTATATTTGATCCTTTCTTTTATAACACTCTCCACTTCTAATCCATCAGCAAATTATCTCTATTATGCCTCCAAATTATATCTTAAGTTCCTCCATTTTCTAGTCATTACTTTTCTATTACCCAAGTCTCCATTTGGTCTCCCCAGTTGGATTTTTATCTCCTACTACCTATTCCTATAGCAGTCATAATAAGCATTTAAAAGCATTAAGCAAATAGGTTGTTTTCCTGCTTCAGAGAACTAAATGGCTTTTCACGGTGGTTGGCTGAGTTTCTAAACTTCTCTCAATGGTCCATACGGCCCTGATGTCTCCATCTTGGGCTATTCCTTGCCCATGTCCAGTCACCTTGATAGCCTTCGAGGCTCCCAAACATGTCCAGTTCTTTCCCTTCTTTTCACTGGAATGCTCTTTGAGCTGCTGGTTGCTTCTTATTTTTTAAGTCTCCTCTGAAAGACTATCGCCTACAATTTTAAGTATTAATAACTTATCTCTCATCTTCCTGCCTTACCCCCCACTCCCCCCAGGTTATTCTTCAGCTCAGCACTCTGTAATTTGCTTCTCATGGTATTTGTCATAAACTCTAATGACAGATTTACTTACTTTTCTCTGTTCTCTCTCATTTCACTATACACTCTGATGGGGCTGGAAGTACACTTCTTTTATGCATCTAATACAGTGCCTTGCACATTATGTGCACACCAAAAACATTTTATACATGAATAAATGAATGAATGAATGAATCCATCAATTCACTCATCCATCTAACCATACATCCATCTATCCATTCACCCATCCAATTAGCCCTCCTTATAGGTTCCATGTTTGTCTTCATACAGAAGCCTTCAGGACATGTGGTTATGTTTATTTTCCCCATATTCTTTGAGTCTTAGTTTGGCTCAATCACAATGTTCCAAATCTTTCTCAAGAAATTACTGTCATATTTCTATGGTTAGAAAAGCACAATATTCATAAGAGTTATGTAAAAATAGAGCTGCCTCCTGATCTATGACCTGGACCAACATTGGAATATGAAAATTATGGTTGAATATATGGTCTAAGAAATAGGCTTGGGATAGAAGACCCTTTATAGCATGTGTTGATTTACTGACGTTGTGCTAATAAACATTTCACACTTGCATTTTCCAGGCCTCATACTTCTGCAGGTGGTAAATTGCCTCAGGAGAAAAATCAGATGGAGATTGAATATAGAGAAGCAATATATTACACAGTAACAAAACCAGGAAAAAAAAGACAGTGAGAAAATATATATATATTTATATGAATTTCTATCAGTCTTTCAGGCAATTAGAAATTTACACCTTTGCTCCATATACCATAAGCTACTTGAGGTCAGGGATTGCCTTATTCATATTTAAACCTCCAGTGCCCTCTATTCTTTCAGGCACATAGACTTCACCTAAAGATAAATGGAATAACCTGGAATACACAAATACCACAGGAAGGACTGCCTTGAAGCCCTCTCTTGAGCAATTTGTTGCTCTTCTTCACAAACTTGACAGTGGCATTGCAGTTTCAAGGGTGTTGTTCTGACTTCCTCTTCACTGTGATTGTGGTAAAATAAAGACCAGCAGTCTGGACTAAAATTTAAAGTCAGACATGTAAGCCAAATCTCAGAATTTTCTCATCTGTACAGTACCAAGAATCACCCCTGCAATATTAGCTTAACAAGATCACAGGCCTTTCTGTTTACCAAATATCTGCTGAATCCCTTCTGTGTTCAAGGCACCATCCTAGACTCCAGGGAGCTTACTTCCTGGTCAGGTGTTTAAAGCTGACTCTCTTGTCAGGTGACATTTTATGAGTTCTTTGTCTTTTGTCTCCTCCTTTCTAGAGATATCTTATCTGCAGTTTCTTTTCTGGGTGAATTCAGTTCTTCCAACTTGTCACTCATAGCTGCTAATCAGTCCCCAGGGAACTGGCAGTATTCTTTTTTGCTGAGGTTACCTTCCTTCCCCAGCCAGCCCTCTTGGACAAGATCTAAAACTCTTTCAGACCACTTCTCTCTGGTATTGCCACATTTTCCCAACAGGAAACAAGCATTCTTTATCCCAAGGGTCTCAGCACCCCCTAAAAAAGGTAGCAACTCTTTGCATACTTTAGCAAATTTCTCAGGCAGCTATCATCTCTGTTCCTCTTTATTTTTTTGATTTAACTTAAAGTTTAACCCACTTTTTTCCCCAAGCTCTCTGGGCTTTTCCAACGCGGCCTCTTTCCTATTTGAGGTCAGGTAAAAGCATTCCTCACCCCATCTCTGTGATGGTTGGGATAGGACAGGATTCACATTCTAGGCTAATGCATCATTCATTCATTCTGTGACTTCCTTCTTCCACTTCTACTCTTTTCTCTCACTCAATCCCTTCTACATACAAACAGCCTTTTCTCAAAATTCTGTTCTAATTTCCACACTATTATCTTGGCTGAAGGTGGGTGGTCAGAGTCTCTGACCTCCAGCTTTTCAAGGCTTTATTTGGTAGGCTCATGCTTAATTTTGAAATGTGGAAGCAATAGGTGCCTTTTCTATGTAGGCTACAACAGAGAGAAAATGTTTAATTTTAACTTCCTGTTACAGATTTAACACATCTTCATTCACCTTTCTTAAGGTGTTCTTGGGCTAAGGAAGGGTTGAAAATGGCCAAAAGGTGGTGATAGAAGGAAGACACTGTTGCATTTCAGAGTCATTTCAAGTTAAAAATCTTTTATTTGTTTCATTTAGTTTCTATATTTTAATGAAAATTTATTGAGTCCAATGCCATAGCTAAGTGCTGGGGACACAAAGATGAAAAGAAAATTGTTGCTAACCTCTGGGACACAAAAGAGGATAAATTAATAAAACAAAACTATAAAGAAGTGATAAGTACTATGGCTACAAGAGGGTAATCCCTCTCCAACTTTAAATTTGCCTTACAAGAAGTTCTAATATTCATGTGAATTTATTTTTGATTACTTTTTACTCAGCTATAAGAAATTAGGTTAAGTATTTGTGAACTGTGGGCCATTGCTATTGGGAATAATTAGGATAAGAGAAAAGTGAGACTGGGATTAGAAAAAGACATAAAGGTAAAGCAGAACTATCCCTCCAAGGTTGAGATGGAGACGTGTTGGGTTTTCTGATTGTTTTGGCCAAGAGGTCAAAAGTACTCCCATTTTATTTTAAAGAAGGTACTTGAAAAACAAAGAAGAAGCTGTTACCTATTGCCAGCATGTTACAAAACAAAAGATATGTTAGACAAAAAATGACAAGGTGAATCTAATTTCAGAATGAAGAGCAGACATTTGAGTGGAATAAATTTAGCTTTACAAGGAAACTAATGGCATCATCACTCATGTTTTTATTTTGTCACAGACAGGTACAAATCAGGTGAGCATGGACTGCACACAGGCACTGGAGAACCACTGGACCAGAAAATCTCAAATTCTACAGGAGATCCGAGAATTCCTTTATTCAAATCTGCACTTCTCCCAACTTCATATCTCTATGCCTTATAGTAGAGGGAAAGATTTGCAGTCCTGAATTCAGGACTGGCTACATAATTTGTGGTGCCCAGTGCAAAATGAAAATGTGAGCCTTTATGTTAAAAAAGTATTTAGAATTCAAGACAGCAACAGCAAAGCATTAAAACAAGTGTGAAGCCCTTTCGAGCACAGGCTCTATCAGGCTGCACAGATCTGCACACTTATGAAGCTAGCCCTGCTTATGTTGCCTGATATGATCCCCCAAATAGATTGCTCAAAGCACAGCTTTTTAAAATCAATGCTAAATCAATGCTTCAGTACCTAAGAACTCCTTATAAAAGGAAACATTCCTAGAATGAGATTCCAGCTAGGTGGAGTCTTTGTTATCGGTCAGGAAATCATGTTTTGTAAATAATAGCTTAATCTCACAGTGCTGTAGATTATGAATTTAAATATTGTCTTTCTAATCTCCTGGCAGCTAAAATTTCTTTAGGCAGTTTAAGTTAATCTTTGTGTTTGTAGAGTTATTATTGGAGCCTAAGAATAATATTCTAAGCATGTACAATTTGATCAAAACTACCTGGAAGTTTCAAAATAATCTCGATGTAGAGAAAAGAACACTGAGGGACCCAAGTCCTGGGATGGGAAACAGCTGTGGAGAAAGTATGCCATTCTTCCCTTCGGCATTAGGACAGGAAGTGTTTATATGGAAAGAATTTTGCTCTGCAGAGGGAGAAGATATTTCAGAGCAAGGGTCATTTGGAGAGTCCTGAGGAAGATAACTATCACACTAGGCTATCACAATAGGCTAACCCATCATTTCTTCTTTGGACACAACTGTGACTTCCTTCTCCCACTTCTACTCTTTCCTCTCACTCATTCCATTATGCACAAAAGCATAATTCAGGTCATGCCACTCACTCCAATGGCTTGTCATTTCACAAAGAGTAGATTCTAAACTACCCTGCAAGATCTGACATGACCTGACCCCTGCCTACGTCACTAGCTTCATCTCTAAGCTCCTCCTTACTCTCTCTGTTCTGATCACACTGTCCTAGCTTTATCAGACCAGACGATTTGCTGGTTCCAAGCAGGACGTGGTGATGCATGCCCATGGACCGAACTACTCAGGCAGCTGAGGTGGGAGGGTTGTTTGAGCCCAGGAGTTTGAGACCTGCAACGACCTATGATTGCACTACTACACTCCAATCTGGGCCACAGAATGAGACCCAGTTGAAAAGAAAGGAAGGAGGGAAGGAAGGAAGGAAGGAAGGAAAAGGAAGAAGAAGGAAGAAAGAAAACAAAAATAGAAATTGTATTAGCTTCAAAGTTTTTATACTGGTTTGTAGTAGAAATACCTTCTGATTAAAATGCATCTTCCCTACAAATTCATATCTGGCTGCTTGTCATTCTGGTCTTAAATCAAAAGTCCCTTTCAGAAAGACTTTTCTGGATCACCCAACCTCAATTTGTCATCTCTCCACATCAGCCTATTTGATTTGTGTTTTCTTTAGACGATTTATCAATGATACATTTTTTTCCATGAATTATCTGTGTCCCTAAACCTTTATTAATGATGTAAGGGTTGAAAGTGTGCCTGCTTTGTTCATAGATGGATCCCAAGTGCTTGGAGCAAGATGATAAAGCAAATTTGTTACACACTCAGATATTTCACTCTGCATTAACTAAGAGGGAAACATTATACACTTCCAAACATTTAAAATGACAATTTCCCTGCAAAGAATTTTAAATATACAGGGAAAAGTATGACATTTTGAATATAGCATTTCCATGTATAGTATATACTATATTTTTTCTTGATGACTATATGCATTTATCTCTTCTGTAATTTCACAGGAGCTCATTTAAGTAGTCTACATGTGATGGCAATTTGTACCACACAATTCCATAGGGCATTAGAGACAGTAGCTAGACATTTACAGTCATTTACGATTCCTGGGTCATTGGCTTTTGTCATGGGAAGCATGACAAAAAGCTCAGTGACTGCACGTCTAGCATTCACTCCTCAATATCACAAGCTTATTATTCAAACAATGATTTGCAATTGCAAGTCACTGCTAAGACAGTGACAAGCAAGTCAGAGCTTTGGGAGAAGCAAAAGTCTTCTTTCTACCGCGTATGTTCCTATTTAACTTCAAGGGTACTGCTAGAGTCAAAATCCAAACTGTTTTTTATCTCACTACACACAACATCAAGTTATATTTTCGTGTTTCTTTTCTCCCCCAACAGAAAATATTGAGTAAGATTCTACCAGTTATTCCAAAGTCAAGGAGGAAGATGAAAAACTGTGAAACTTGTTCATAATTCTTGTCATGCACTCAGTTGATTAATGGCAGTAGCTATTTTGGAGGCAGTGGTAGGTCTATTGTGTGCTTTCATCTTTCCTACACAGCAGAACACAACATCTATAAGTTTGGGAATGAAACTTATAGATACATAGAGGAGAATCTAGTTTGTTATTTTTACTGCTGTCAAAATAGGATAAGAAACAGGAACCATGTTTCTCAAAAATTTGGGTCACAAAAGGGAAGAAATTAAAATAAATATATTTTACATTAAACATTTAAACTTTTTCCTGACTTAAAATGATAACCTTCCCTAGCTGGTATTCAATCAAGACCACCAGAAATAACACTTTTTAATGAGAATATATAATAGCACAAAACAAAATTCTTAGTAATTAAGAATTTATTCTGGTAATCATCTCCTGACAATTATAGTTGTCAAAGAAAATGGGATATTATATAATTTTTAAACATCTCTTAATTTTTTATGTAAAGAAGTATGACCTGCATCAATTGATTCATTGCTATGTAAAATTGTGAAGTATACTAATGGTACATAAAATTATCTTGGAAAAAAATTAATTCCATACACTTTTTAAAGTTTTCTAAGTGACATACAGTAATGAATCCGAGGATGCATCCTGTAATTTACATACATGCACACACACACACACACACACAGCATAAGATGTGCAATCATGATTTAAAACAACAGTCTTGAATTAAAGTCTGTTTTAAGTAAACCACATTTCTATGGCCCGTGCTGTGATTAGAGTACTGGATTTCATATAATTTGTTTGATTCAAGCTAAAATATGTGGGCTACAAATTGTTTCATGAAATGTGTTCAGCAGTATTCAAAAATTATACTATTTATGCAGATAAAAATTTCCCTCCATACATTTTATTATATCTGAATTATTCTCTTGATTGACTGATTTATAAGACAAAATGGTGTTGGGATTTATGTTTAAAGGAACATTCCATTTGTAGATTTGTTATCTAGGCAGTAAACCTGAAAAACACATTTGAGGAAAATGTTTGGTCTTATTAAGTGTAAATACTTGATGCTCATACAATCGTACCATTTTCTAAAAATTACATTTTACAACAATATTGCAAACTGGATTTCATAGAAAACAATATATATGAATTTGCAGATACTTCAGGAGTGTTCAGAGCAGTATAGCTGTAGACAAATATATGTGAATTTGCAGGAGTCTCTGTAAGAGCTTTCGGTGGCTATTGCTTTAGGAAAATTATCAGCAAATTTCTAGCATGGAATTATAATGAGAAGACAAAAGTTAAACACACAAAAGTCAGAGATAAAACAGGACATTTGAACCCAGTTAAAAGTACACTAATCCTATAAGTCAGTTTTCCTGAACAATGCATACATATAGTAAGAATGAGGAAAAAACAGGCCACAAAGTGGGCAGAAATTAAAATGTTATAATTTCACAGTGAGAAAGTAAAATATTCTTTATCAGCATATGTCTGGCCTCAGTCTCATGACATGAGAACATAACAAACACACATATACATACATACATATTTATATATAGTGATAACATAAATTGTTCTACAATAGTTTTTCTCTCCTAGGAAAAGATATTTAACCATCCACTGACGAGCAATGCAACCGAAAGAAACATCAGGGTTACTATGTATTTTAATGATAGATTTAAATCTTCATCAAATACACATTTATGGTGGAAGAGTAGCTAAGACCCTAGTAGCATTTTCCAAGGGTGTCAAGTAATAAAACCTTCACCACATGAGCCAGGATTTTTTATGAGACTGTATTCGTTCAACTTTTACTATGACTATTTTTTCATTATGACATGACTAATAGCTTCTCTCTATTTTGAAATCAAACAAGGTAGGCAGGGAATATGATAGCAAAATGGCAGCTGAATGTGTATAAAATTTTCTAATAGATGAAAAAAATTACCTGTCACAAACACAAAAAGTGATTAAGTACCAATAACTCATATTGCTCTATTAACTGAATCCCCATATGAATTTAGAAAGATTATAGGTTTCAGGTTTTTCTAAGTCAATATGTCAATTTACTGAATGTTAAATTATCTAAGGAGTTTATTTTATCATCATCAAAAGCATTTATGAAAGCTTCCTCTAAAATGCCCTTCATTAAGTGCTGAACTAGTACAGTTTACACAGATAACAGCTCTAGTAGATATAAAGTTTGCTCTCTCCACATGCTGAAGTGTGTCAGAAATATCACTTTTCTCTAAATCAATTTAAATCTAACACTGAACATTTTGTGGCAGGATTTTCAATCTCAGTCACTTTTTGTGCTTTCTTTTCTTGTCTACAATGTGCAAAATTCCCCAGAATCTTAACATCTCCAAAGCAAAAGGAGCTGTACCATCCCCTGGTCACCCAGTTACTGGCTTACATTGGTCTACCTGTCCACAGACTGCATGGAACACATTGGCCTACATTGGTCCACCCGCTGTCTCAGTCACATTGATCCTTCAGTGCTGGTGACTCTGCTGTTTCTGTGCCTTCTGCAAGCAGGAGAAGCAGAGGTGTGGCTGTGGTTGTCTCTCTAAGGGTATTAGTGGATCATCCTCTGAGATCTTGCTGTCTCTTGGTAGTGTGTTAGCCATCACTAGCTCCCTGGCCTCCAGGCACGTCCTTTACCTGCAGTTATTGGCTAGAGTTGTGTAAACTAGTGTTGGTCAATTAGGTGCTAGTAGAAGTGATATATCTCACTTCCAGTCCATTCATCACTAGTGTGAGACTCTCCAGTTCTTTTTCTCTCCCGGTATGGTACTAGTAACGTTGGAGATGGTGGCTGTTCTGTTTACTGGGTTCCTGCATCTAGGAGATATGGAGCAAAATAACGTCCATGTTATCCATGGTGGAAATGCAGAATGAATGGAAAATAAACTGTGTTGTTCTACACTGCTGAGATTTGGGGTTTGTTTTTTACTAAAGTATAATTTATCCTAGTGCTTCTCAAACTCGAGCATTTATCAGAATCGCCTGGAGGGCTTGCTAAAATGCAGATTGCTTGGCCCTGCTCCCAGAGACTGTGATTCAGTAAGATTGAGACTGCAGCTGAGAATTAATCTTCTTGATAAATTCCCAGGTGATGTGGATGCTATTGGTCCCAGGGATTGAACTTTGAGGACCTCGGGTCTAGCTCATCTTGACTGATACCCACTGCCTCAAAATGATGCACAAGTCCTTCTTCTAAACCTGGGGTCCATCTCCAAGAGTTCATGAACTTGGATGGGGAAATGATTTTGTCTTTATTTTTGTAAACTCCAGCTGAAAAATTAGCATTCCTTTTTATTATAAATACAGATAATAAACCACAATAGTATCAGTAGTACCTGAAAATCTATTATGAATAAAAAACCAGGTATTCTATCATTTTATAGTTAAAATCTGTGCTTATCACTCCACCAAAGTTAATTATTTGATCTGCTACTTGACATTATTTATAAATTAATAAATAAATGCATCAATTACTAAATCCCAATCTTTGACAGCATCTTATAAATAAATTTTATTATAATGGCTTCCTTTGTAATCCTCACCAAACTACTCAAGGGGATAATGGCAAGAATAAATAAATACCTTAAGTATCATCCTCTCAGCTCACACTGAATTATCTTCTGTCTTGGAAAAATTCTTTTTTTACTAGCTGACCTCAAAAGAACTCTTCCCTCTGCTATCCTACCCCAGGACACACAGCATAATCTCTTCAGCACATTTAGGATTAGGAACACATCTTCTGGCCTTGTGGTTTATGAGCTATGATCTGCTGCAAGTTCCCTTAATTTCTTTATCCTCAGTTGATCTTTAAAATGGGTCTAATAATATTAGCCAACTGGTGCTTACTATTCTCAGAGGTCTAAACTCTTTCAAATATTTTCTGATATAAATCTCATAATGACTATTTAAGGTAGTCATCTCCTTTTTTACAGATGGAGAGCAGAGGCTTAGAGTGGTTGAGTATCTTAGCCAAGATAATGCAAACCCTAGATTGCAGAGTTTGCTAACAGGTGCAGAAAATAGCCTTCAAAGAGTGTGTTCTTGCCTTTAGCTTACACTAGCTATTCATAGAGCTATTTTGGTAATGTATTACTAAATTAGCACTCATTCTTGGCTCCATTTTTCTTTCAACCACCTCTCCTACAATGACTGTAAATACCAATGTAAAACATAAAAAATAAATGACCTTGACATTCAATCAGCAGATCCTAAGCCCTAAGAAGAAACAGGCATGAGTCAGAATGATATTGATATCTCAGAAAGGAAGAGAAGCACATTCACATGCACAGAGTCCCAAAAACAAAAATAATTTTTAAAATGGAGAAATTCAGTGTGGCCTCACCTCCTTCTGATTTTAGTTGACACGAGCATCACACTGACAGTTAATTAACACTGCTGATTCCTGGAATCCATCCTCAGAGTTTCTGATTCTGTGGGAGTGCATTTTTAAAGGCTCCCCAGGAGAGTCTGGTTCAGACGGTTGTTCCATAGACCATGGTGTTGGATATGGTGGTTAAAAAAAAGAGTGAATAAAATTCGAAGGGTAGGGAGGAAGTAAGAGATGAAAGAAGAGCTCCGAAGGAAATGCAAGGAGGAGTGAGAGTATGCCTGCAGGGATGAAGGGATGGATGTGACAAATATACATTTGAACTTGATAGAGACAGCATGCTCTGCCCTGTGAGTCAAGCAGTATAGTCCTGCAGGCTAGAGAGACTTTTCTCTATATTGGAATAAAGTGGCAACATTGCTTGACACAAAAGGTCCTCACCAGCCACATCTGTATCTGCAGCTACAGCATTTAAAACCTCAGAAAAATTTAGACTCCATTTTAGAAAGATACTAGTTCAATGTAAAAAAAAAAAAAAAAAGTCTCATAGTCCAAAGGCCTATTTCAGCTACTTCTACAAATTTAACTGCAGCTTTCCAAAATGTAGAAAAAATCATGATGCATTTTAGAAAAAAAAAATTTTTTTTTTAAACATCAGTTCATATGCCAAGACTCTTGTCTCTGGCTGAGCCCCCTGATATTCAAAAACCTAGACTCTCCTGCTTAGATTCTGGACTGATGAAATTCTGAAGTATTAAGAACATAATTTGGTAAGCGTTAATATATACCTTATAATACTTGAGAGGTTAGTTGGTCTGGGAGCTTAAGGTCCATGAGGCAGTGCTTTTTATACCCCAAATACATGTAGGCAGTAATTGAAAACTTTCTAAAAGATCTGAGAGACAGTAAGCAATGTTGTATCGCTGCTTGTTTCCAGAGGCTAGAAGGAGAAACAGTAAATATAAGACATTCCTTTTACACACACCAATGTGAGAGTGACCTTCAGGTGCCTCCTGCATGGTGCATTTGCAGAAGAACCACAGAGAGCCATGAAAGCAGATATTCCCTGGTTCCAAGGTCAACTATAATTGATACAGTGAACACACCGAAGAATTGTGTCTCTTAGTTTCTTCCCATTTTGCTATAGATTCTCTGAGGCTGCTAGACACAAAGCAACACTTTACGTGAAGTCTTAGCTTTCGTCTTAAAGTTTTCCTCTGAGAGCTTTCTGAGCTAACTCTACCTAAAGAGATTAGAAGTACTGTGAATTAGCAGCACGTAGCACTTGCTGAAAGTCTGATGAACTAGTTGTCAGAAGGGAAGAGCTGAACAAATAGTTTCCTCCACCATTCCCAGACTATGCCCCAGAATATCTCAGAATGCCAGGGGAATCTTAAATTTTCAGGGAAAACACATTGACATCTGACAGAAATCATGCAAACAGCCACCTTTCCATTGTTTGTACCTAATTGTTTCATAAACAAGATGTTAGGTATTTATTTTAGTCAAGGGACCCCATAAAAAATTCTGAAATAAATGTGACCCCAAAAAAGTTTGAAAACTTCTGATGTATCTTATAAACTATAATCAGAAAGCATTTTATACCAAGTCTCATGTTTTAAAATACTACATCACAGCAGAACACTGCTGGTTGGTGGTGAAGGAGAAGGTTGGTGAAAGAGAAATGTTAAATCGACAGATACACTAAGTGTGATAACTGGTAGATACACCCGTGTGTGCTACGCATTTATCTAAATACTCATGTAAACTTTTTTTTTTTTAATGCCTGTGAATTTGTCATTCCTAGCTTCATTTTACAGACAAGGAATGGGGCACAAGAGGTTTACTCACTTGCTGGAGGTTGATACACATCCAGAGCAGGCAGTGTGTCCCTGAAGCTGGTGGTTCTAACTTCCACACCACTTGTCCTTAATGGGCAGGAGCATGTCAAAGTGTGACATGTAATTCAACCAGCCACCGCTCACTTGAAAAATGGAGAAGCTCACACTACCAATATTTTCCCACTCCTAAAATGCCACTGATTTCACAGGAGCTTTTTATAAGGTTTAGGAAGAAAAAACACATCACCACATTAACTGCATATACATATTGGTGAACATATTTCTATTACAGGTTAGTTAAAATGTGAACAAGAAAAGGTGACTGAGAATCAAGAAAAAACCAGCATTCTCACCTTAGTGTATGGATATATACATGTGTTGTGTATGCGGCTGAATGTTTTTCTACACATACATATGAATTTCAGTTGTGTTAAGGGAAATAAACTATCTACTAAGAAATTGTCGAGGAGGCGACACTCACAAACGATAGCAAAGATAAATTAAGAGTGGTAATGAAGATGAAAAGTGAAAAGAAAGGAAAGCAACATTAGTCTATGGAATAAGATTGGCAAAGAGATAACTCCTCTCAGAGAGCAGGTAGTCAGAAGAAAGTCTGCAACTATTGTCTTTAGAATCAGCAGAGATTGGGCTGCTGGAATACTGAGGACAACATCCTGGAAGCAGACTCAAAGAGAGTGGAGAAGAATGAGTGGCAACCTTAGATTGAGACATGCAGGTCAGTGTAAAGGCACGGAGGGAACTCAGAGTCAGCAAAAGCATTGGACACTATCATTTGTTTAATAATAAATAAGCCACATGAATACCTATACCTCAGGTTGTCACATAGGCCCTGCATAATGCTATATGGCATTCGTGCCTACAGCTCCCTCCCATACAGGTTAAACATGCCAAGCCATCTTATCCTTTTCTTGTGCCATCTTCAAGTTGAGGTGACAGAATATAAGCCTTGCTCTCAGCCAGGGATACTTCTCCAGGGTACTGCCCACTTACATCTCCATCTTACCATCCCTCAAGGCTCCTCCTAAAACACACTTTAAAAAATACTGCATCCTTCCATAAGATATGCTTTCTTTAACCTCTGTGCCCCACAGTATTTTTAAGTCTTCCTCATTACAATGACAATATTCATTGGCACCGGTGTTTTTGAGATATTTTACGTAGGCAAGGCATTGTTCAAATGAAAACAAAATACTACATCACAGCAGAACACTGCTGGTTGGTGGTGAAGGAGAAGATTGGTGAAAGAGAAATGGGACTCATTCTATTGCTCAGGCTGGAGTACAGTGTCATAATCATGGCTCACTGCAGCCTCGACCTTCTGGGCTCAGAGGATCCTTCTGCCTCATCCTCCTGAGTAGCTGGGACTACAGGCATGTGTCACCACACCTGGCTAATTTCTAAAAGAAAATTTTTATAGAGACGAGGTCTTGCTATGTTGCCTAGGCTGGTCTAGGATTCCTGAGCTCAAGCAATCCTCCTGTCTCAGCTTCTGTGTTGGAATTACAGGGATGAGCCACTACTCCTGGCCTGTCCATTTTTTAATTGGGTTATTTGTTTCCTTCCTACTTAGTTGTTTACACTTCCTATATATTTTTAATATTAACCCCTGGAAAATGGTGGCAGAGCAAGTTGGACTATGTGAGCCCCCAGTGTGAGCGAAGGAGTGTGTGGAGAATTTTTCGTACATGTCTGTGAGTAAGTGGGTGTGGGAGTGGCTGACTGAGTGGGGCCTCGGGAGCAAGTGACCAGGACTCTCCTGGTGAAGTGGCTGGTGCCGCAGCTGCTCTGCGTGGACCCTAGTGCTGCCTGGGGTGCAGAAGCCGAGTGCCAGTTTTTAAAAAAATCAGCAAACCCCTTCCCAGAAAGAAACTGTTGGGAGGGACTGCCGAATCCAGGCTCAGCTTCACCACTGTAGTACCTGGCCCGACACTGGCAGCAAAGGCAGCAGAGGAAGCACAGCAAGGGAGCCCAGAGCCAGAGCCCCACTGGAGAAAAAGAAACAGGTACCCTGCCACCATCTTGAAAACTGGGCAGGGAAGTGCTCTGGCTTGCTCACCAGACACCGACAGATCTGATCTCTGTGACAGTGGGTTAACTACTTGGGAATTGGTGGGTTAACTACTCAGGGATGCATGACCCAGAAGGAATATCATGAAAGCACCCAGAGGGACAGGACAAGTGCTGAGTCTCAAGTGCCCCATAACCTACCCTGATTCAGCTGTGGGACAAAGAGTGTGACCAGAAAAGGAGGAGGACCAGATCAGCAGTGAGTCCAGGGCTGACCCAACCTCCTCCCCCTCTGCAATCCTCTGAATATCAGACCTGCACAGCTGGGGCACAACTGAGAGGGATGTACCCAGGTGGAACTTGGACATCAGCTGTGATAGGAAGACTCTACTCCAGGATAAACCTGGCTGGGGTACCTGCCATGAGCACCTGGGGAAGAGCCAACCCCACACCTCCCCTCTGGAGGGAATCCCTCTGAACATACAAAAGTGGGAGGAGAAGACTGAAGCCACTCCCACCCCCACCGCCTCCTCCTCCTACCCAGGGTGGGACACTGGGGAGATTGTGAATGAGGTTACAGCTCCACCAGAGATAGCAGAGGAAATTACCTGTGAGCAGCTGTGAGGAACAATTACAGGACCTGTCACAAGAGGGCAGGTTGTTTTTCTGTTTTCTTTTTAATTTTTTTTTTTTTTCATTTTCCTTTGTGCACCAATGTGCATATGAGGGTTCAGTCTGGATTACTCCCACCTTTTTCTGCTTTTTTTTCTTCTGTTTTTTTTTTCTCTCTTCTTTTTTTTTGTTTTCTGCTTATGTATGTACATGAATGATTGAATGTTCACCCTTCATTTTTTGTTTGTTTTGGGGTTTTTTTGTTCTCTTTTTATAGTTTAATGTATGTGTGAATGTATGTGTGAGGGTTCAATTAGAATTTCTTTTTTCCCCTCTCTTTTCTTTTTTTCAATTTGTGTAGGGTGTGTGTGTGTGTGTGTGTGTGTGTGTGTGTGTGTTTAATTAATTTTTGCTTTGGTTTCTGCCTTTGTTTATGTGTTTCTATTTTTTATTATTTTAATTTTTGTCCATCTTATTTAATCTTACATTTCTCTGTTCTCCTCATTACTGTTCTGCATCTTGGTCTCAGGGGGTACACACACATACCCATTTAATCATCAATAGAGTGGTGGTGGGGAGTGGGTCTCAGGGAACCCATACCACAATCTTTGTGATTTGCAAGTAGCTGCTGAATCCTAGCTCCCCATCCTCCACCTAATTCAACTCTCAAAACTATAAGAGACAGCAAAGCTTCCCATTCACAGTCCTCTTTCAAAATAAAACAAATTCAGAGTCCTAATCAGGGAAGAATAGTAGACTGAGCAAACATCAGAAGTGAAAGCCTCTCCCACTGCCACTGAATAACAGAACTAAAGAGAAAAGAAAGAGACCTGTCACAAGTGAGAAAAAAATCAACAGAAGAACACTGGTAATTCCCAGTGTAGCAAAGAGAAAACACCTGAAAAATCAGACCATAGAGCCCAAATAATGGGATCACCAATGATTGGCTCCCTAATACAACAGGGATTAGGGAATGGGTGGAAAAGTGAATAAGACTCAAGAAAGACAAGATGCAAAACTGAAAAACTTGTAACAGAGATTGTGGCCATAAAAAATTTCATCCAGGAAATAAATAACAATATGACAAGCATGGAAAGCAGAATTAATCTAGCTAAAGAAAGAATCTCAGAACAAAATCACAAAGACCAAAACATGGAATTAACCCAATCTGTGAAAAGCATAAAGAAAACTCAGAAAGAAAGAACACAGCCTCCAAGAGATGTGGGATTATATCAAGAGATTGAATCTACAGCTGATTGATAACAGAAAAAGAAAGGGAAAAGGAGAACACCTAGGAGCAAGTATTTCAGGAGATTATCCAAAAAATTTCCCCCATCTAACCAGAGATATAACCATTCAAACACAAGAGATACAGAGAACCCCCACAAGACATCAAATCAGAAGACCAACCCCCAGACACATAGTAATTCACCTTCACAAAGGAGGTTCAAAATAAAGAATCCTAATGACAGCAAGAAAGGTCAGACTACCTACTGGGGAAAACCAATCAGAATAGCAGCAGACCTATCAGCAGAAACACAACAAGCTAGAAGGGACTGGAATCCAATATTCAAAGTCCTCAGATAAGAAATTTCAACCAATAATTTCCTACCCAGTCAAGCTCAGCTCCATCAGCAATGGAAAATTAAAATATTTCCCAGGCTTCCAATCTCTAAGAGATTATGCAGCTTCCAGACCAGCTCTACAGGGAACACTTAAAAAGATATTAAGCACAGAAGAAAGAAAGAAAGAAAAAAATGACCATGCACTTCCCAAGAGAACAGCAGAACACAGAATTAACAGAGAAAACATCACAACTGCAAACTTGAAAATACACACATAAGTCAACCCAAAATTTGAAAGAAAACAAAAAAAACCTTTATAAGAACCTCATGATGGGAATAAACAATCACATTTCAATATTCAGCCTGAAGGTGAATGAACTAAATGCACCATTTGACTTCTGGCAAGATGGCGACGGCACAGGTGAGACTGTGAGAATCTGCACAAAAATGAGTTTCCATAAAGACTCTTGCTTCCCACTCCCCCACGAGCCACACCAGTTCGAGATCTGGAGGTCTTTGGTCCCATGCACTGCTCAGCTGCCATCGCTCCTGTCGCCACTGTTGTTCTGCCCCAGGTGGCCCTGGGTTCCTGGCTGCATGGAGCTCCAGGCACCCTCCCCAGCTACACCACCCCACCAGGCCCCAAGTTGCCGCCACCCATGGAGGCTCTTGGCTCCCACTCTGGAGAGCTCTGGGCTCCCTTGCTGGCTGCACTGCACTGTCCGACACTCAGTCACTGCTGTCCATGGAGGCCTTTGGCTACTGCCTTGTAGAGATCCAGGCTCCCTTCCTGGCTATACTGCCCACTCTGCCGCAAGTCGCCACTGCCTGGGGAGCTTCAGGCTCCCTCCCTAGCTGAAGTGCCCCACCCCACCACAAGCCACCGCTGCCCGCAGAAGACCTCGGTCTTGGTCTTGTGGAGCTCCGGGTTCCCTCCCTGGCTGCAGCACTGCACCCTGCCCCAAACTGCCACCATTCATGAGGGCCCTTGGCGCCTGCCCCTCAGAGCTCCAGGCTCCCTCCCTGGCTGTAGCACCCCACCCAAAGCCACCACCACCTGTGGAGGCCCTAGGCTCCCACCCCATGGAGCTCTGGGCTCCCTCCCTGGCTAAAGCACCCCACCCCACCCCAAGCTGCCGCCACCCACAGAGGCCCTAGGCTCCTGCCCCGTAGAGCTCTGGGCTTCCTCCCTGGCTGAAGTGCCTCGCCCAGCCCCAAGCCACCACCTGTGAAGGTCCTCAGCTCCTGCCCAGTGGAGCTCTGAGCTCCCTTCCTGGCTGCAGCACCCCACCCCGCCCCACCCTACCCCACCCCAAGCCTCCACCGCCCAGGGAGGCCTGTGGCTCCCTCCCCATGGAGCTCTGGTCTCCCTTGTTGGCTGCACCACCCCACTCCCAGCTGCCCTACACTATACTGACCAGCAATGCCCGGCAGTCTTGCACTCTGCCTCCTCCGACTTGTCCCTGGTCACAGTGGGACCAGAGAACAAACAGGTGTAGCTCTGAGACCAGGCAGAGACCTGCATTGCCCCACAAGCTCTGCCCAGCTCTGCAAAGCCTCCAGCTTGGGACCTAAGAACAAAGAAAGAATAAGAGACCCAAGTCATGTGACACACTGACCTGCAGCACCTGGCTGTCTTGCACTCTGCCTCCCCCATGTGGACGTGGCTGGAGTAGAACCAGAGATCATCTGGAGCCCTGTGACCAGGCAGAGACCTGTATTACCCGGCCCACCTCGATCCTGCTCTGCCCAGCCTCCAATTTGGGATCTAAGACTTCATGTTTGTGCAGGGGAATAGTACATCATTAGGAGGTTGGTCAGCTTGTGTGTCTGTATGATGGTATGTCCTAGTTTTTTTTTGTTGCCATTGTCATTTTTTGTTTGTTTGTTTTTGCTTTTTTCACTTACTCTTATCTGTCTTTAGGCCTATTTTCATTTGTTAGCTGGTATCTTTGTCTGTTTTCCCTCTTACTCTTCTCTCTCTCCACCTTCCGCTTCCCCGCTCCCTGTTCTATTTCTTTTCTTTTTCTTACTTCATTTTACTTTCAGGGAGCAAACCTATACTCCCACTGCATGGACAGATTACAAGGCAGTGGGAAGTGGGTTCCAGCATATTCATACACCTGTCAGTGGATACTGGGATCTGCAGATAGATTTTGAATCACACCTCCCCCCTCAAATAAATCTCAAAACTGCAACAGGCATAGCCCCCAACCTACAGTCCAGCTTCAGAATTGAACAAAGCTAGAGGATTCACACAAGGAAGAATAGGAAATTGAGCAAACAGAAGTAAAAGTAACCCCGCCATCCCTGAACAACAGAATTAAAGAAGAGGAGGAAAAAAGGAAAAAGTGGGGAGGAAAACTACACAAATGAAGAAAAACCAAAAGAAAAATATAGGTCTCACACAGACCCCTGGGAGATCAGAAAATGAGAAAACAGACTTCAGAATATAAACAATGAAGAGCCCCCAGAATGACTGGACACATACTACAAACCCAGACATCAAGACACTAGCAGAGGAAATAAGAATAATTGAGGGGAGACAAGAGGAAAATAGGAAGGAGTTGATAACTGAGATAACAGCAGTAAAGAATACTGTAACTGAAATAAATTACAAACTAATAAACACAGAGAGCAGAATTAGCTAAGCAGAAGACAGAATCTTATGACTTGAAGACCAAAATAAAGAACTAAATCAAACTGTTAAAAACATAGAACAGAAGCTTAAAAAGACAGAACAAACCTTCAAGAGATAAGCAATTACTTCAAGACAACGAACCTAAGAGTAATTGGACTTCCTGAGGTGGAAACAGAGACAGAGATCACCCTGGAACAAACATTCTATGAAATTATTCAAGAAAACTTCCCTCACTTCATCAGTGATCCAAAATTCAAACACAGGAGATTCAGAGAACCCCTGCAAGATAATAAATGAGAAGACCAACTTCTAGGCACATAATAATTTGCATGAACAAAGTAGGTATAAAAGAAAAAAAATCCTAAAAACAGCAAGAGAAAAAGGTCAGATTACCTACCAGGGAAGACCAATCAGAATAGCAGCAGATTTACCTACAGAAACACTTAGGTTAGGAGAGCTTGGAGCCCAATATTCAAAGTTCTCAAAGATAAACAATTTCAACCAAGAATAACCTATCCAGCCAAGCTAAGCTTCATCAGTGAGGGAGAATTAAAATCTTTCCCAGACATTCAATCCCTAAGAACTTACACTGCCTACAGACCACTCCTACAATAAACACTTAAGAAAGTATTAAACACAGAAGAAAAGGGAAAAAGAATAATGTTCTTCACAAGAGTAAAGGAAGAAGATTGAAAACAACATGAACCAACCCAAAAAACCAAAAGAAAGATGACAAAAAACAAGTACAACAATTCTATAAAAACCTCATGACAAAGATAAACCCTCACACTTCAATAATTAGCCTGAATGTGAATGGACTAAATGCACCACTGAAAAGACAGAGAATTGCAAAATGAATAAAATATGAGGCAACAATATATTGTCTCCAAAAGACTCATCTCACCAGAAAGGACACTTACAGACTCAAAGAGGATGGGAAACAAAATTTCAGATGAATGGAACACAAAAGAAAGCTGGAGTTGCCATCTTAATCTCAGACAAGATACCCTTTAAGCTATCAAAATTTTAAAAAGATGAAGAAGGTCACTCTATAATGATAAAAGCTTCAATCCATCAACAAGAAAAATCCATCCTAAACACATATGCACCTAACATAGAAGCACCAACATTCATAAAGCAGCTTCTAGGCAAACTTAAAAAAGAGATTGACTCTAACACTATCACAGCTGGGGACTTTACTATCCCACTCACAACTCTAGACAGATTATCAAGACAAAAAATCAGCAAGGAGACCCAGAACTTCAATGAGACTCTTGAACAAATGGACTTAATTGATACCTACTGAACACTCCCCCCAATGACCACAGAATATACATTCTACTCATCACCACATGGAATGTACTCCGAAATCGACAGCATCATGGGCCATAAATCAAGCATAAACAAATTTCATAAGATTGAAATCTTGCCATGCACTTTTTTAGATCACAGTGGAATAAAAATAGATATCAACACCAACAAAGTTCTCTCAAAACCCACAAAGACATGGACACTAACCAGTATGATGCTAAACAACAACTGGGTCAACAATGAAATCAAAACAGAGATTAAATGGTACCTGGAGACAAATGAAAATGAAGAAGCATCTTATCAAAACCTCTGGGAGTCATGAAATCAATAATAAGAGGGGAATTCATATATTTACAAACACTCATGAAGAAGATGGAAAGATCATGAGTTAACAGCCTAACAAGTCACCTAAGGAAGCTGGAAATGCAAGACCACCAAAATCCTAACTTTAGCAGAAGAATCCAGATCAACAAAATAAAAGCCTGAATCTAGGACATAGAAGATAAAAAGATAATACAAAAAATCAACGAAACAAAAAGCTGGCTCTTTGAAAGGATAAACAAGATAGATGGTCCCCTAGCCATACTGACCAAGAAAAAGAGAAAGAAAGCCCAAATAAACTCAATTAGAAACACAAAAGATGAAGCCCCAACTGACCCTGAAGAAATACTAAAGATTAACAGAGACTACTATATACAATTGTATGGAAGCAAACTTGAATAGCCAAAGGAATTGGAGGACTTTTTGACATCACACAACCTCCCTAGGTTGAAACAAGAAGAAACCAAGACCCGAAATAGACCAGTTACAATCAAAGAAATTGATTAAGTCATAAGAAAATTACCTACGAAAAGTGCTGGACCAGATGGCTTTCCAGCAGAAGTCTACAAAACATACAAGGAGGAACTGATACCAATCCTATTGAAAGTATTCCAGGCAATTGAAAAAAATTGAACTCTCCCCAAATCATTTTATGAAGCTAATATCACATTGATACCCAAGACAGGTAAAGACCCAACAAAGGAAGAGAACTACAGGTCAATATCTTTGAGAAAATAGATGCTAAAATTCTCAACAAGATCCTAGCAAACCAGATTCAACATCACATCTCAAAAATCATCCATCACAACCAAGTAGGCTTTACCCCCGGGATTCAACATTTGTAAGACCATACATGTACTTAAATATATCAATAAACGTAAAGACAAAAAGACATGATTATATCATTAGATGTAGAAAAAGTTTTTGATAAAATCAGGTACCACTTGATAAAAACCCTTGAACATCTAGGCATAGGTGGAACATACCTCCAAATAGTAAAAGCCATCTATGAGAAACCCACAGCCTGCATACTCCTAAACAGACAAAAATTGAAACCATTTCCCCTAAAAACTGGAACAAGACAAGGATGCCCACTCTCACCCCTCTGTTCAACATAGTTTTGGAAGTCCTAGCTAGAGCAATCAGAGAAGAGAAGACGATTGGGGTATCCAAATAGGAAAAGAGGAAGTCAAGCTATCTCTCTTTGCAGATGACATGATAGTATAGCTTGAAAACCCAAGACAATCTGCTAAAAACCTCCTTGCACTGATAAGGGACTTTGGCAAAGTCTCAGGGTATAAAATAAATGTACAAAAGACAATCTCATTTCTATACAACAATAATAAACAAACAGAAACCCAAATAAAAAAACACAATTCCATTTACAACAGCCACAAAAAAATGAAATACCTTGGCATCTCCTTAACCAGAGACATAAAAGGACTTTACAATGAAATCTACAAAACACTGCTCCAAGAAATCAAAGATGACACAAACAAGTGGAAAAATATTCTATGCTCATGGATTGGAAGAATCAACATTGTTAAGATGTCCATTTACCTAAGGCAATCTACAGATTTAAAGCAATACCCTTAAAATTACCAGCAGCATTCTTCTCAGACTTAGAAAAAACAATACAGTAATTCATATGGAAACATAAACGATCAAGAATAGCCAAAACAATCCTCATCAAAAAAGGCAAAGCAGGAGGTATCACACTCCCAGACTTTAAACTATTATTATAAAGCTACAATAATCAAAACAGGCTGGTATTGGTACAAGAACAGGTATATAGACCAATGGTATAGAATTGAGATTCCAGAAGCAAAACCTCAATTTCTCAACCAACTCATCTTTGACAAAGCCTCCACCAGCCACTACTGGGGAGAGGAGACCCCATTCAGTAAATGGTGCTGGGAAAACTGGCTGACCACATGCAGAAGATTAAAACAGTACCCCTACCTATCCCCCTATACAAAAATTAACTCTAAATAGGTCACAAACCTAAATGTAAACCTCAAACTGTAAGAACTTTAGAAAATGCAGGAGACACTCTTATGGAAGTTGGAACTGGCAACCAATTCCTGATCAAAACCTGAAGTGCCCAGGCCATAAGAAATAAGATAGACAAGCGGGCCCTCATTAAACTGACAAGCTTCTGCAAAGTCAAACAAACCACCAAGAGAGCAGGAGACAGCCCACAGACTGGGAAAAAATATTTGCCAGCTCCATGTCTGACAAAGACCCAATATCGAGGATCTACAAGGAACTCAAATGTGCTGAAATGAAAAAAACAAACAGCTCCATTACCAAGTGGGCTAAAGATATGAATATACACTTCTCAAAAGAAGACATAAGAGCAGCCAACAGATATATGAAAAAATTTTCAGCCTCACTAGTCATCAAGGAGATGCAAATTAAAACTACATTGAGATACTACCTAACTCCAGTCAGAATGGCCATCATCAATATCTAAAAAAATAACAGATGCTGGAGAGGATGTGGCAAAAAGGGAACACTTCAACACTGTTGGGAGTGCAAACTAGTTCAGCCTCGGTGGAAATCAGTGTGGTGATTCCTAAAAGTTCTAAAAATTGACCTTTCTTATGACCCCGCAATCCCCCTACTGGGAATATACCCAGAAAAACTCAGGTCACTCTATAAAAAAGACACCTGCCCATGTATGTTTATTGCAGCATTGTTCACAATAGAAAGAACATGGAACCAACGTGCTGTCCATCAAAAGAGGTCTGGATTAAAAAAAAAATGTGGTACATATACACAATGGAATACTACACAGCCATAAAGAAGAATAAAATCATGAACTTTGCAGCAACCTGGATGTAATTAGAGTTTATAATACTGAGTGATCTCTCACAGAAACAAAGAACTGAGTATCACATGTTCTAACTCAAAAGTGGACCTTGAACAACTATTGTATTAGTATAAAAAAAGGATTGAAAGTGGTGGGCAACTGCAGGGAGGGGGTTTGGGGGTGGGGAGGTGGAATTGACAGTAGTTGATATCTTTCTGGGGAAGGTGGGACATACCTCATCAATAAGGGTGTCTGCATGGTGAATATTTGTATACCTATCCCTGAATTGTAGCCCACAATTAAATAAAAATTAAAAAAGGAAAAAAAGAAAACACATAGAATGGAAAACTGGATAAAAATCCATGACTCAATAATTTCCTGAATCCAGGAAACTCATCTCACCACAAGGGATGCACACAGATTCAAAGTTAGAGGTTGGATTTCTAGGTGAATGGATCACGAAAGAAGGCAAGAGCCATGATCAGACAGAAAAACTTTTAAACTATCAAAAATTTAAAAAGATGCAAAAGGACACTACATAATGACAAAACGTTCAATCCATCAAGAAATATCCATCTAAACATATATGCATCCAACATAGGAGCACAAGTGTTTATAAAGCAACTACTAAGTGAACAAAAAAAAGATATCGACTCTAACACTATTATAGCTGGGGACTTAAAAACTCTGCTAATTACCCTAGATAGATCATTGAGGCAAAAAAATCAACAAAGGGATCTAGAATCTCAAATCGACCCTTGACCAAATGGACTTAATAGATACTTACAGAACACTTCAACCAACAACCACAGAATATACATTTTATTCATCTCCATATGGATTGTACTCCAAGATCAATCACATCCTCAGTCATAAATCAAGCATAAACAAATTTCATAAGATTGAAATACTGCCATGTGCCTTCTCAGACATCAATGCAATAAAAATAAATATCAACACCAACGAAATTCCCCCAAAACCCACAAAGACATGGACACCGAACAGAATGATGCTGAACGATTACTGGGTCAACACAGAAATCAAAACAAAAAATGAAAGATTTCTGGAAACAAATGAAAACAAGAAACATCTTACCAAAACCTCTGGGATGCCATTAAAACAGTTCTAAGAGAGGAATTGATATCTTTACAAACACACATCAAGAAAATGAAAATATCACAAGTTAAGAGCCTAACATGTCACCTAATAATAGAGCTGGAAAGACAAGACCATAAAGCCCCAACTTTAGCAGAAAAATTTAGATCACCAAATTCTGGATATAGAAGACAAAAATATCATAGAAAAAATCAACGTAACAAAAAGCTGACTCCTTGACAGAATAAACAAGATTGATGAACCCCTAGCCAGAATGACCAAGAAAAAGTGAGAAAAACTCAAATAAACACAATCAGGAATACAAAAGATCAAGTCACAACTGACCCCAAATAAATACAAAAGATTATCAGAGACTACTACGCACACCTGTATGGAAACAAACTTAATAACCTAAAAGAAATGGAGGACTTTCTGACATCACACAACCTCCCAAGGTTGAAACAAGAAGACATTGAGACACTCAATGGACCAATAACCACCCAGGAAATTGACTCCATCATAAGAAAACTACCTACGAAAAACAAACATACAAATAACAACAACAACAAAAACCCTGGACCAGATGACTTTCCAGGCAATTGAGAAAGATGGGATTTTCCCCAAATCATCTTATGAAGCTAACATCACACTGATGCCCCAAATGGGTAAAGATCCAACAAAAAAGAGAACCACCAACCAATATTCCTAATGAACATAAATGCAAAAATTCCCAACAAGATTCTAGCAAATCAGAGTCAACAACACATCTCAAAAATCATCCACTATGACAAAGTAGGCTTCATCCCCAGGATGCAGGGCTGGTTCAACATCTGCAAAAACATAAATGTAATTAAATACGTCAACATATGTAAAAACAAGAACCACATGATTATGTCATTAGATGCAGAAAAAGTCTTTGATAAAATCGAGCATTCCTTCTTGATAAAAACCCTTGAACACCTAGGCACAGAAAGAACATACCTCAAAATATTAAGTACCATCTACAATAAACTTACAGCAAACATATTGCTAAACAGGCAGAAACTGGAAGCATTTCCCCTGAAAACTGGAACAAGATAAGGCTTTCTACTCTCTCCCCTCCTGGTCAACATTGTGTTGAAAGTCCTAACTAGAGCAATTAGATAAGAGAAGGAAATTAGAGGTATCCAAATAGAAAGAGAGGAAGTTAAGTTGTTCTTCTTTTTGATGATATGATACTATACCTCTAAAATCCAAGAGGATCTGTCAAAAACCTTATTCCACTGATAAAGGACTTTGACAAAGTCTCAGGGTACAAAATAAATGTGAAAAAGACAGTTTCATTCTTACACATCAACAGCAAGCAGAGAATAAAATGAAAAGCACAACCCCACTCACAATAGCCACAAGAAAAATGAAATATATCAGCGTCTTCCTAACCAGAGAAGTTAAAGACCTTTACAATGAAAACTACAAAATACTGCTCAAAGAAATTCAAGAAAGCACCAACAAATGGAAAAATATTCTACACTCATGGATAGGAAGAATCAATATTGTTAAGGTGTTCAGTCCACCCAAGGCAATGTACAGATTCAACAAAATACCCATTACATTACCAACATTATTCTTCTCAGACCTGGAAATGACAATACAGAAATTTATATGGAAACATAAATGACCATGAATAGCCAAAACGACCCTTAGCAAAAGAAACAAAGAATGAGGTATCATACTTCCAGACTTTAAACTTTACAATAAGCCTACAATAATCAAAACAGCCTGATATTATACCAGAAGAGGCATATGAACCAATGGAATAGGCTAAAGATTCCGGAAGCAAAATTTCAATTTCTTAACCAACTCATCTACAACAAAGCCTCCACCAACAACCACTTGGGAGAGGAGAATCTATTCAGTAAATTATGCTGGGGAAACTGGCTGACCAATATAGAATACTGAAACAGGACCCCTACCTATCACCATACACAAAAGTCAACTCTAAATGAATTAAAGACCTAAACGTAAGACCTCAAACTATAAGCATATTAGAAAATGCAGGAGACACTCTTACAGAAATCAGAGTAGGCAACCAATTCCTGATCAAAACCCCATTGTCCATGCCATAAGAGATAAGATAGATAAGTGGGACCTCATTAAACTGAAAAGCTTCTGAAAAACAAACCATCAAGAGAGTGGGGAGACAGTCCATAGACTGGGAGAAAATATTTGCCAACAGTATACCTGACAAAGTCCTAACATTCAGGATCTACAAGGAACTCAAACATGCCGAAAGGAAAAAAACAAACAAACAGTTCCATTAAAAAGTGGGCAATAAAACATGAATAGACACTTCTCAAAAGAAGATATATTGGCAGCCAACACACATGAAAAAGTGCTCAGCCTCACTCATCATCAGAGAAATGCAAATCAAAACCACATTGAGATACCACCTAACCCCTGAGAACAGCCATCATTAAAAGAACAAACAACAGCTTATGCTGGTGAGGATGCGGAAAAAAGGGAACGCTTCTACACTGCTGGTGGGAATGCAAACTAGTTCAATATCTATGGAAAACAGTGTGGCTACTTCTTGGATGGATTTAGAGTCAATAATACTCAGTGATCTATCACAGAAGCAAAGAACAGAGTACCACATGTTCTTACTCATAAGTGGACCCTGAACATATACCATAATACTGTAAGAAAGGGATTGGCAGTAGCAGAATACTGCCGTGGAGGGGGTGGGGGTGGGGGGACAACATAACATGAGTAAGGGTATTTGGTCTTAAACCAGGCAAAGTGGGGACCAAAGGGAGGCCCAAACTTTACCTGTACAATGTCCAATTGTATATCTAATCCTGAATTGTACCCCACATGTTTAAATAAACTATATAAAATTTTAAAATGAATATTAACCCCTTATAAGATATATGTTTTATAAATATATTCTCTCATTCTTTAGGTTGTCTCCTCACTCTGTTGCTTGTTTGGTTGTGCCAAGGCTTGTTTGGTTTCATGTAATCCCATTTGTTTATATTTGTGTTTGTTGCCTGTGCTTTCCCCCTATGTATTTTTCTAGTAGTCTCATAGTTTCAAGTCTCACTTAAGTTCAAGTCTTCTATCCATTTCAAGTTGATTTTTTGTATATGCTGTGTGTTAGGGATCTAATTTCATTCTTCTGCATGTGGTACTCCAGTTTTCCCCAGCACCCTTTATTGAAGAGATTATCTTTACTATTTGTTCTAGGTATCTCTGTAAAAAAATCAACTGACAATTGCGTGGATTTACTTCTGAGCTCTCTATTCTATTCCTTTGCTCTGCATATCTGGTTTTATGCCAGTACAATGCAGTGTCGATTACTACAGCTTTGTAGTCGATTTTAAAATTAGGTAGTGGGGTGCCTTCATGTTTTTTGTTTTTGCTCAAGATTACATTCACCATTTTGGGTCTTTTGTGTTTCCATGTGAACTTTAGGATTTTTTCAAAAATTTCTTTGAAAAATGTCATTAAGCTTTTGATAGAGATTTCGTTAAATCTGTAGATCACTTTGGGTAGCATGAACATTTTAAAAAATATTAACTTTTTCAATCTATGAACATAGGATGTCTTTCATTTATTTGTGTCTTTTTTCAATATTTTTAGTCATAATTTTCAGTGTAAAGATCTTTTACCTCCTTTGCTAAATTTGTTCCTAAGTCTTTTTTTGGTAGCTATTTTAAATGAGATTTTATAGATGTTTTAGATAGTTTATTGTGGTGTATAGAAATGCTATTGATTTTTGTCTGTTAATATGTATCTTGCAAGTTTACTGAATTCATTTATCAGTTTTAAATGAAGTCTTTCTGTAAGTTTACTGAATTCATTTATCAGCTTTAAATGAAGTCTTTCTGTATAAGTCTTTAAGGTTTTCTTTATACAAGATCATGCCATCTGTGAACAAAGATAATTTAATGTCTTCCTCTTCATTTTGGATGCCTTTTATTTATTTCTTTTGACTAATTGCTCTGGCAGTATGTCCAGTACCATGTTGAATAGAAGTGGCAAGAGTGGGCATCCTTGTCTTGTTACTGATCAACTTTTCACCACACAGCACAACAGTAGCTGTGGGCTTGTTGTATATTACTTTTATTGTGTTGAGGTAGTTCTTTTATACCTAATTTTTGAGAGCTATTATCATGAAATGATTTTGAATTTTGTCAAACACCATTTTTATATTAGTTAAGATGACTATATGTTTTTTGTTCCTCATTCTGTTAATATGGTGTATCCTATTTGTTGTTTTGGTTATGTTGAACCATCCTTTCATTTCAGGGATAAGTCCCACTTGACCATGGTATCCTTTTAATGGACTGCTGAATTTGGTTTGCTGATATTTTGCTGATAATTTTTGCATCTGTGTTCATCATCTATGTTCATATTTGGCCTATAATTTTCTTTTCTTATAGTGTTCTTGTCTGGTTTTGGTATCAGAGTAATGCTTGCCTGTTTGTTTTGTAACAGACTTTTTTCTTTAAGGGCTGTGCTAGTTTCACAGCAAAATTGAATGGAAAATATAGTGATTTATCCTGGATCCTCTTCTCCCAACATGCACAGCCTCTCTCATTATGAACATCTCCCCAGATGGTTACATTTGGTAGAATTGATTCGCTTATACTGACAAATCATGATAATCCAAAATTCACAGTTTACATTAGAATTCACTCTTGGTATTGAACATTTATGTGTTTGGAAAAATGTATAGCAATAGGTATCCACTGTTATAATAACAAGAGTCATTTTGCAGCCCTACAAATCCTCCATGCTGTACATGTTTGCCTCTCATTGCCCTCAACCCCTGATAACCACTGACATTTTACTATCTCTTACAGTTCTGCCATTTGCAGAATGTCATATGGTTGAAATAATATAGAACCTATATTTTCAGATGGACTTGTTTAATTTAATAATATGCATTTATATTTCTCCCATGTTGTTTTATAACTTGATAGTTTTTTTTAATGCTGAGTAATATTCCATTAACTAGGTGTATCACAGTTTATCCATGCACCTACTCACAGACACCTTGATGGCGTCTAAATTTTGATAATTATAAATAAAGCTGCTATAAATATCAGTATGCAGGATTTTGTGTAACATAAATTTTCAACTCATTTCAGTGAATATCATAGAGTATGATTGCTGAATCATACGGTAAGAATATGCTTAGTTTAAAAATGGTAAGCCTTTAATCTCTAATAAGAAATGCTTTCAAGTAGACTAGATATTCCATTGGACTATATGCAGACTCATAATTCATAACCAAATTATAATTGAAAGCTTCTCATTGGAGATGGAGTTAAGTGGATATTTTCTGTTTTTTTTGTTTGCTTGAGTTTTTTTAGACAGGGTCTTCCTGTTGCCCAGGCTGATCTTGAACCCCTAGCCTCAAGCAATCCTCCTGTCTCAGTCTCCAAATAGCTTGGGTTACACAAACTCACCATCAAAAACAGCTAAGTAGATCATGATTATTTTAATTGCTACTCTTATGATATTATTAGGGCATACTTTCTAAATGAAATCATTTTAGGTATTCATATCAACTCCCGATGGGGCTGAAGATGCACTGTCAGGCATTTTCTCATTAAGTTGCTATGTTTTTCTTACCACTGCTGTTGACTCCCTAATGACTGACACTTTTTTTCTTTTGTACAGAAATGCCAATATCCTCAAGCCAAATCTTGTCCTGCAAATCATTATCAGGTAACTGCTCGGATACATGATATGTGCTTTTAAATAAATCTGTTGGAAAGCAATCTTAGTTCTTTATTTCCTTTCCCCTAATGGTTTAGAGCTAGCTGTTGCTGCAGTGTTTTCCTTTAGGAATCAGATGACCAGTTAAACTAGGATATTGCTTGAGAGTTTGTTTTCAAAGCACTTTCACATGTTCAGTTTCATTAGCTGTGAAGATTATTTTATCTTCATAGTAATTTAAGACCCAAACAACTAAACATTAAGAAAATAATATTGCCGAGACACATTCTACTCACTACCAAAGGAACAGTTCTAAATGCCTCACATCACGACATGTGCAAAACCACTCCTCATTTGACAGAGTGTTTGAAGCCTGGAACAGAAGATTCCTAGTAAAGTGAAATCAAAATGAGTGAATGAAATGAATTCCACAGTTAATAAGACAGATGAAGGAGAAGATTTTAGTACTTTCTCTGCTATTTAAGTCTACGGATACCTGATGTCCATCAAACTATACTACTGAATTGTTGTGTCAATATAGTAATAAAGAAATGAATATGTATTAATTACCTGCCATTTGCTAGAAACTATGCAAGACACTGCATAGCAAGCTTGAGAAGAAGGTATTTCTATCCCACCTGCTAGAAGAAGTAGTGGTTCAGGCAATCTAGGTAACTTTCTCCATGTCTCTGAGTTTGCACAGGCTAGAGGTGTGATTTGACAGACCCTTCTTTTTTCACATTCCCAACCTTTGTTCTTCCCAATATCCAACACTGCTTCAACATCTCACTCACTCATTGCTAGAGGAATTACTTGGCTGGATTCCTTGGGAAGGGGTTTTACTTCTTGCTCTTGTCCACTGGATAATTTGGGGACTCAGAGCATGCATACCCATACCACAGCTCTTCAGCACTCCCATCTCTAGCACTTTCCCCACCAAGGTGCAGTAGTATGGAGAGACCATGGAGGCAGCCTGAGGCCACTTACTCTAAAGCCATTTTTGCAATTCTGTACATTTTCCTCAGTAATAGCACTGATATATTTAAATGTATGCCAGTATTGTGTCTGTCTCAGATTTGCCACTCAGTAGATGTTTATTTAATGACAAATGAAGGCATCTATGAATGTTATGTATAAGCTATTTTTACATGCCCATTTTCCTATCCCTAATTTTTTGGTAACAGTACCTCAAATTACTTTTCTTACATATTCTGCTCATGGATACCCAATAGCACCATATGTGAATAAAATAAAATTAGAATAAATTAAATAATCTACCTATAATTCATTTGCATGGCTAATAGGAGAAATATGCCACAGAATAAAATAAGCGTTAATGGATTTAATTAATTATAATTCTGAGATAAAAATATTGACTTAGAGATCAGACTATGAGTTAATCAAGGTATGTTTTAGACATATTTTTTCAACATAGAACAGGTTAAAATATCAAAATAATAGGTGACAAAATTGAATTGCTCCATATAGGAAGTGATTTATACTTTTTATTCTCAAAAACTAAATTTGAGTCAATGGCACTTCCCTCCCCTATAGCTCGTCTTATGAATATGCCTTTCTGGTAAAAGACACTTTTATAGCTCATCTTTTGAATTTACCATTCTGGTAAAAGACACTTTCTATTTTTCCTCAATTTCAGTCAAATCTTGCTCACTTAGAAAGAAATCAGACAGAATCTCAGTAGAGCTACCAAAACAGTTTATTGGAGAACCATTCAATATGGCCTTTGAAAGTTTTGTTGATGTTTAAGGAAACATCAATATTCAAAACCTTCTGTATCTGGTTATATTTCCAGTATTTAGTCTCTCTCTATTGTTGGAAGTCTTTAATATAATTTTTTAGATGTTTTCTTGTATAACTCTATCATGTAGAATTAAGCAGGTGGCAGAAAAACATGTCACACAGCTATGGAATAAGGACTTCCAAGACCATTCAATATCCAGTCTTTAACAATAAGGATCTTATGTGTCACAATTTTTTTAATTGTTTAAGACTCTGAGATCAAAGTATGGTTTACTGAAGCACTTTCGTGTCTTATCATCAGATCAGCACAGTATAAATTTTTCACAGATAAAAGAGCCTACTGTCATCTACCTCTAGCCATGGCCTGGATGTTATCTTCATTTATGTGGTAAACTACACTGTCCTTACAGTGCTGGAGATAATTATGTAAGATTCAGCGATACCAATTTATTTTACTCAGTGACCTGAAGTAATGAAGCTTCTAAATGATAACTGTCACCTTAATTTATTTGAGAAATATTCAATCATTCTCTTCTTTGGATTTATACAGCATTTTATTAATCTAAAGAATGTTTCATGTATATTCAATAATTTGATTCACATAACCCCTGGTGAAGTAGGCAAGACAGATTTTTTTTTTAAATCTACACGCAATCTAAGGCTTAGAAAACTTAAGCAACTGTGTAAGTTTACATGGCTAGTGATTGACAGAGGGGATACATAAAGCCAGCTACCTTCTCCAGTGTCAGATCACATCTTACTATGCTACGCAACAAGAGTTTACTGAGGATTTAACCATGTGTACCACACATACTTTCTAAACATTTGTTATCTAGTTTATGAGATGACACTGAAACACAGGAAAGAATAAAGGAATGCTATCACTCAAATAGGCTGTGGTTGTAGTATTTCTATAGTTTATTATCATTCACTATCCAGTCAGCCAGTCAAAGCACATCAGTAGGACAAAAGAAATAGCATTTTTAAGAAAAAAAGGAATTGCTATACCCATAGTAGTTAATATTTCTTCACACGACTAAAGATTAAAGTAAAACCTGTTCTCACTTGGGCTTTCACTAAAAAGCAATGAAGAAAGAAATGCAGAAAATGAAATAGCCGTAACAGGTTTGAATATTAGAAGCAAGATAATTGAACAAATATCACAGTGTAAAGAATCAAGAGATCTGAGTTAGGTCTGCATGTTGGTGTGTGATGTTAACAGACTCAGCTGATCTTTCAGGGTTTTCCTCTGCTGCATCATCTTTTGATCCCTTCTCAACTGCTCATCACATACAGCTTGAGGATTAATTTTTAAAAATCAGTTCTTTGGGAACCACTGTGGGGGAATGGAGCATTCCAAAAATTTGAGGCTGTGCTATTCCAGTTGTTAAAAATATAGAGAAATCAAGGAGTCACAAAATGTTTGTAATATGCTGACTATCACAACTCCCACCGTTCCCACCCACATAACTAGCCAACTTCACAACTGAAAACATTGCACTGTAAATATGCCAAAACTATTTACATTTCTTGTAAAGTCTCTTAAGTTTGTCTTAAATCAAATTAAAAACTTTAATCCTTTGGTGAGTAAATTCTAAAATCCAAACTTTATATTCCCAAGTGCTGCTTCCAGCTCAGGAATAACTATGACTTGCTAAGTAATAAAACAGATGTAAATACTGATTAAATTCACAGCAACTAAATCATGTAATCAAACCCCAGATCCTCTGGCAAAAGCTAACTCATGTAAGTTCTCTATCAATTAATTTTCCACCTCTGAAGAGTGAACATAAGTACCCAAAATGGTATTCGTCTATGTTTGTGCAAAGACAGTAATGACATAGCTGCTATGAATGGTCTAGCAGGTTGTGCACTGCACAATACGAGGGAGAATGGGGTGAAGGGCAATGGTGCTTTCTGGAATTATGCAACAAAGCAGCTCTGCAAAGTGAACTTATTGAAAGGAATTATTTCCTACTAGTGGTAGAGAAGATGTGATGAGAAAATCTGAAGTGATACTGCAGAGGGCAATAAAGGCTCATTAGGCAGATGAGACATTGTATAGAATATGTTAATGGGAACTGAATGAAAGATTGTTATTTATGGTTTCATTAAGTATAGGAACAGGCCAGCATGCATTATTAGCAGCATAAGGTTAGTACTAATTTCCAAAAGTAATTTAAATAGGAACAATCCTAGCAAAATGGGCAATGCAAGACAGATACTAACACAGCACTATTCAGGCCATGAAATAGATATTTAGACCAAAGAATCTAACTATTGATGCTGTATTTTTTTTAAGTGAATGTAATAAGTTAGAGTGGAGTTGTAAAAGTGGTTACCCTATTGAAAAGTCACACTTTTTCTCTTCTGAGAAGATGAGTACTTAATTACTATAGTATTCAATGAAGGCAGTCTAGAAATTATTAAATGTATAGAAATGCAAGATAATTGAATGAGGAACTTGAGCTGTAATATATCATTTATATGTAGTTAAATTTAATTTCATACTTTAGAAGAAGGTATACACACACAGTCACATATACATACATACACACTGTCCAAGTTTTCTTAGAAACCTATTCTAATTTTCAACTCTCACTTGCAGGAAACCTTTTCCTTAGTGCTAAAATGTATAATGCATTTATAATGAAAAATAAGCAATAGGAAAAATTAAATAATAGTTCTTTCCTATAAACAAATTATTTTAAAAATTGATCATATAAATTATGTTAAATTATAAACTATTTCAACAACACCAGAACTGTCCCACCAAAAACTCACTCTAATTTACCCAAGTCTCATCCTAAAATATTATCCTCATCTGGGTGCAACAAAGTCCAGTGTTTATCTCTAAACAATAATAACAAAATCTCTACTAACCAATTACCATGCTTCATCATTTTTATATAGGTACTCTCTCTGCCAAGCACTTTCTTACTATTCATACATAAGAGAATTAAACCATAAAGTGTTCTTATTGTCCTTTCATTCTGCTTTGAAAATGTGAATTAAAATACAAAACCTTGCCAACTGTCAACGTTTGGTGATGAGGTTGCCTAAAATATGTAGTACAGTAAAAAGTAATTTACTCTGACTCCAATTCATGGCAATTTGGCCAGGACTTGCTAGTTTATTTTTTTTAATATATTAAGAATGGTGTCTTTTGTAAAATAATAATATAGAAAAATCAATGACTCCTTCAGTCATACTCAATCTTTGTAAAATGACCAATTACATAAAATTCACACACTGTTAATAAGGTGTTCCCAACTTATTTATATAAAATGGTCATTTAAGGACATTACTAGTAGTTAATAATTATTTCATCAAATTAAAGTTGGTGTCACCAATGTCTTTACATGTAGGAATAAATACTGTATTAATCATATGAAAGTTCTTTCCAAATTACTTTCCTTTTCCTCATTTCTGTTCTGACAACCTTTCAATCCATAGTCAACATGAGAATCACAGATCTACCAGCACATTACAGCTGGAAATGTGCCTAACAAAAACAAACACAACATTAACCACTAACATTTATTGAAATATTATTATTTCACTTGAATTATCACATTTAATTCTTATGATTATCCTATGAGATAGGTAAAAACAATCATATCACCACCACCACAAAAAGTTAAAAAAAAAAAAAAAAGAGTATAGTAGTAATGCTAGAAAGTACGGGTGACTTTTGAATGATATAGGTTTGAACTGTGAAGGTCCACACAGATATTTAAAAATAAATATATTGGGCCAGGCATGGTGGGTCATACCTGTAAACTCAGTACTTTGGGAGGCTAAGGTGCAAATTTCTTGAACCCAGGAGCTTGAGACCAGTCTGGGCAACTGAGCAAAAGCTTTTCTGTACAAAAAACATTAAAAAATCAGCTGAGTGTGATGGCACATACCTGTAATCCCAGCTACTCAGAATGCTGAGGTGGAAGGAACACCTGAGCCCTGGAGGTCAACTCTGCCATGAGCTGTGATCATTGTTATCATGCCACTGTACTCTAGCCTGGGTGACAGAGTAAGGTCACAATTCAAAAAATATAGATAAGTAAATAAGTTGGAAATATTTTGGAGATTTGTGATAATTTGAAACAACTTATAGATGAACAGCGTAGCCTAGAAGTATCAAAAAAATTAAAATGTCATGAATGCATAAAAGATATATAGATCCTAGTCTATTTTATCATTTCTCCCATAAAATATACACAAATCTATCTTTAAAATGTATCTAAGCTTACACAAACCCTTACAGATACTACATGGTGCCATTCAGAGTCAAGAGATGTAAACAAATGTAAAAATGCAGTATAAAATAATAACTGCATAAAGTTAACAGTAGTACATAGTAATTTCATAGTCATCTACTGTTGCTGTTGTGGCAAGCTCAAGTGTCACCAATTTCCTCTCAAAACACATGCGATGGCAATAATCTCTGCATGAGCAGTTTGTCTCTCCAGTAAATTGTAGATCACAGTAAAAGTGATCTCTCGTGGTTCTTACATATTTTTTTAATCTTGTTTAGTGTAACACAACCAACCTGGAATAACATCACGGGACCCACGTGAAGTACCACTAGTGATGCTGGACGTGTTCCCGAGAATCAGATACATTTCATGACATCACAAGGAAAGGTTGAATTGCTTGATATGTATGGTAGACTGAGGTCTGCAGCTGGGTTGACCACCATTTTGAGGTAAGAGAATTCAGCATAAGGACAATTGTAAAAAGAGAAGAGGAAATTAATGAAGCTGTCACTGCAGTTATAGCAGGCACAAAAACATTTTGTGAAATGCCTTTTATCTTGTAATTAAAATGCAGCGTTTATGTGGGTATAGAATTGCTATAAGAAAGGCATATCTACAGACTCTAATGTGATTCTAGAAAAAGCAAAGTCATTATATGACAACTTAAAGCAAAAGGAAGGTGAAGGACCTACAGCTGAAGAATTTAATGACAGCAAAGGATAGTGTGATAGTTTTAGAAAAAGGCATGGTTTAAAGAATGTCAAGATAACAGGAGAAACAGCTTCTGCCAACCAAGAGGCAGCACACAATTTCCAAGATGCCATTAAGAAAATAACTGAGGAGAAAGAAAATTTGCCTGAATTTTTTTTTTTAATGCAAATGAAAGTAACTTACACTTGGGAAAAATGCCACAAAGGACATTTATTAGTAAGGAAGAGAAGCGAGCACCATCAGGTTTATGATAAGAACTGACTTAGCTTTAAATCTGCTAACCCCTGAGCCTTGAAGGGAAAAGATAAATACTAGCTGCCAGTCATTTGGTTGTGCAAGAAGAAGGCCTGGACAGTGAAAACCCCTTTTCTGGATTCGCTCCATCAATGCTTTGTCCCTGAAGCCAGGAAATACCTTGCTGGCAAAGGACTGCTTTTAAAATTCTTTTGATGTTGGACAATGCCCCTGGCCACTCAGACCTCCATGAGTTTAATAATGAAGGATTCAAAGTGGTTACCTTGACCTCAAACACAATTTCTCTAATTCAGTCTCTAGATTAGAGGGTTGTAAGGACTTTTAAGGCTCATGATACTCTACGGAAAGGATTGTCAGTGCTTTGGAAGAGAATGCCAATAGAATATCATGCAAGTCTGGAATGATTATACCACTGAAGACACCATTCTTGTTATAGAAAGAGTTGTGTTAGTAAATGTAGTACATTTACATGATGGAATATTATACAGTCATAAAGAAAAACAAAATTATGAACTTCACAGTAACTTGAATGGAATTGGAATCTATAATACTCAGTGGCTTATCAGAGAAACAAAGATCTGAGTACTACATGTTCTTACTCATAAGCAGGTCCTGAACATTTATCATACTATAAGAAAGGGATTGGCAGTAGAGGACACTGCCAGGAGGTGGGCATAACATCAATAAGAGTACCAAAATTTACCTGTACAGTGACCACTTATGTACCTAACCCTGAATTGTACCCCACATCTTCAAAATAAGAAAAATTAAATAAAGAGAAAAAATAAAAGAAAAAGCTATGAAAGCCATCAAGGCCTAAACAATAAAATCCATGCTGGGGAAAACTGTTCATATGTTGTGCATGACTTCACAGCATTTACAACAAAGCCAATCAAATAAGTTATGAAAGAGATTGTGGAAATGGAAAAACAAAAAGGTAGGAGTTTAGGGTCTCAAGATATGGGATCTTGAATAAATTCAAGAGCTAACAGGCATTGCATCATTGGAATTAATAGAAGACAACCTGATGAAGGCGAGTGCTTTCAAACCAGTACTGATGAAGAAGACAATGTAGAAAAAAGCAATGCTAGAAAAGGAGTTGACATTAGACAATCTGGCAGAAAGGTTCTGATTATTCAAGACTACTTTTGACTTCTGATACAAGTGGGCACTGAACTATAGGAAATAAGTACTAGTTTATTATCTTTGTTTTACAGATAAAGAAACGAAAGCACAGAGAATTTAAGTAATTTAACTAAAATCACCTTGCTCAGTGGAATTGGCAAAACTTTCCTGTAAATAGGCCAACAGCAAATATTTTCAGCTTTGCAGGTCATGGGATCTCTGTCACAACTACTCACCACTGTTGATGTAGCACAAAAGCAGCCATAGATAATACATAAATAAATGATTGTGGCTGTATTCTAATAAAACTTCATTCAAAAGATAAAATTTGAATTTGATGTAATTTTCATATGTCACAATATATTCATCTTTTTTTCCCAACTTTTCACAAGGTACTAACCCATTCTTAGGTTGAAGATCACAGTGTGTGATTGTTGGAGCTGATATACTAATCATAGGTAAGTCAACTACAGCGTTCATATTCCAAACCACTGTAATCTAAAGAAGTACTTCTCAAACTTAACTGTACACAGTGATCTCTCTAAAATGCACTATTTTAGGTTACCATAAACCCTCCCAGGCACTGAAACCTAGGCATTCAATAGTAAGCTGCTGTCCATTACCAAGTGCTGAAAAACTTCCCAAGCAAACTTTAGAAAAAAGATTGATTGCTTGGAAGATGACAGCGAAGCCAGTTGTACTAAGCAAGTCCCAATGTGAGTGTATGGAAAATGCTGTGAATGAGTGAGCGTGTGGAAAATATTGTGTACCTGTTGGTGGATAAGTGGGTGTGTGAGTGACTGAGTAAGTAGGAACTTGGAAACAAGTGGTCTGGGCTCTGCTGGTGAAGTGGCTGGGGCTGCAACTGCTCTGCTTGATCCCCCACCCTTCCCAGGGCACAGAAGCTGAGTGCCATTTTTTTAAATCAACAAAGCCCTTCATGGGAAGAATCTGCCAGGAGAGACTGCTGACTCCAGACTCTGCCTCACCACTGCAGTGCCTGGCTGGACACTAGCAAGGGCTACAGAGGGAGCACAGAAAGGAAGCCCAGAGGCAGAGTCTCACTGGAGAAGAAGAAACAGGCACCCTGCCACCATCTTGAAAACTGGACAGGGAAGCACTCCAGCTTTCTCACCTTGGAGCAACAGACCCAACCCAATCTCTGTGACCTGTGGATTAACTACTCAGGGGTTGATTGTGACCCAGAGGGAATATCCTAAAAGCACAAACTCTGGAGGGACAGGAATAGTACTGAGTTTCAGGCACCCCCTACCTTGATTCAGCCTCAGGACAAAGGGTGTGGCCAGAAAAGGATGAGGAAGACTTCCAAAGAGATCAGTGGTGAGTCTGGAGCTGTCCCAACCCCCTCTTCCCCAGCAATCCTCTGAACATCAGATGCACACAGCTGGGGCATGACTGAGAAGGATGAACCCAGGTGGAGCCTGGATGTCAGTCACAACAGGAGGACTCTACTACAGGATAAGCCTGGCTGGGGTATCCCCTGCCAATACCTAGGAAACAGACAATCCTTCACCTCCTCATAGGAGGGGATCTCCTAACCATACTAGAGTGGGAGGGGAGGACTGAAGTCCCACTCACTCCCACAGTCCCTCCTCTTTCTCTGGGCTGGACACTGGGGAGATTGTGAATGAGGTCAAAACTTTGCAGGAGACAACAGAGGGGCAGTTGAGTGGAACGACTACAGAACCTACCACAAGAGGGCAGGTATTTTTGTTTTGTTTGTTTGTCTTTTAATTTTTTAATATTTTTCCTTCGTGTATGAATGTGTATGTGAGGGTTCAATCTGAATCTCCCCCACCTCTTTCTTTTCCTTCCTTCTTTCTTTCTTTCTTTCTTTCTTTCTTTCTTTCTTTCTTTCTTTCTTTCTCTTTTTTCTTTTCTCTTTCATTTTTTGTTTTCTGTTTATGTGTATATGGGAAGGAATGAGTGCTTATCTTTCAGTTTTTTTAATTTGCTTGCTTTTGCTTTTTTGTTTTTTCTTTTTTAGTTTAATGTGAATGTAAATACATGTGTGAAAGTTCAACTTGAATTCTTTTTTTAATTTTATTTTTTCTGTTTCTTTTCTTTTTCTTCTCCTTTCATTTATGGTTGGGCATGTATGTATAAATGTTTGGTTTTCCTGGTTTTTTGGTGGTTGTTGTTATTGTTTTGTGTGTGTGTGTTGCTTTGTTATTCCATTTTGTTTTGGGTTGTGTGTGTGTGTGTTTAATTGTTTATTGCTTGGTTTCTACTATTTTTGTTCTGTGTTTTTTACTTATTTTTTAAAAAATTTTGTCTGTCTTCTTTCATTCTAATTTTCTCTGTTCTCCTCATTGCTGTTACTTTATCTTGGACTCAGGGAGGAGAGTACACACGTGTACTCATTGCATTGTCATGCGGAGTGGTGATGGGAAGTGGGTCTCAGGGGACCCATACCACAATCAGTAAACATTGTGATTTGCAAGTAGTTTCTGAGCTTAGCTCCTCATTCAACACCTTATTCAACTGTCAAAGTTACAAGAGACAGCAAAGCTTCCCACCCACAGCCCTCTTTCAAAAAGCTTCCCACCCACAGCCCTCTTTCAAAATAGAACAAATTCAGAGCCCTTATTAGGGAAAAATAGAAGGCTGAGCAAACATCAGAAGTGAAAACCTCTCCCACTGCTACTGAATAACAGAACTAAAGAGAAAAGAAAGAGACCTGTCACAAATGAGGGAAAATCAGTGGAGAAACACAGGTAATTCCCAATGTTACAAAGAGAAAATGCCTGAAAAAAATCAGACCTCAGAGCCTAAGCTAAGGAAGTCATCAATGACTGGCTCCAGAATACAACAGGGATTAGGGAATGGGTGGAAAGAGTGAAGAAGACTCAAGAAAGATAAGATGCAACACTGAAAGAACGTGTAACAGAGATTTTGGCCATAAAAAATGTCATCCAGGAAATAAATAACAACATGACAAGCAAGGAAAGCAGAATTAATCAAGCAGAAAACAAAATCTCAGAGCTTGAAGACCAAAACAAGGAATTAACCCAATTCGTGAAAAACATAGAAAGAAAACTCAGAAAGAAAGAACATAGCCTTCAAGAGACATGTGATTACATCAAGAGACTGAACCTACACCTCCTTGGTATCCCAGAAAATGAAAGGGAAATGGAGAACACCATGGAGCAAGTATTCCGGGAAGTTATCTAAGAAAATGTTCCCCATCTCATCAGAGATGTGACCATCCAGACATAAGAAAAACAGAGAACCCCCCACAAGACATAGAATGAGAAGAGCAATCTCTAGACACATAGTAATTCACCTACACAAGGAAGGCACACAAAAAATTCCTAAAGGCAGCAAGAGAGAAAGTCAGACTACCTACCAGGGAAAACCAATCAGAATAGCAGCAGACCTATCAGCAGAAACACTACAAGCTTGAAGGGACTAGAGTCAATATTCAGAGTCCTTAAAAATAAACAGTCTTAACCAAAAATTTCCTACCCAGACAAGCTCAGCTTCATCAGTGATGGAGAATTAAAATCCTTCCCAGACATGCAATCCCTAAGAGATTATGCAGCTTCCAGACCAGTTCTATAGGAGACACTTAAAAAGATGTTAAGCACAGAAGAAAGAAAAATAAAAAGAATGACCATGCACTTATTAAGAGAACAGCAGAACATAGAATCAACAGAGAACACATCATGACTGCAAACTTGAAAATATACCCACATCAACCCAAAAGCTAAAAGAAAACAGAGAAAAAACTTTATAAGAACCTCATTACAGGGATAAACAATCACATTTCAATGATAAGCCTGAACGTGAATGGACTAAATGCACCACTGAAAAGACACAGAATGGCAAACTGGATAAAAAACCATGACTCAATAATTACCAGCATCCAGGAAACTCATCACACCACTAGGAACAAATACAGACTCAAAGTTAAAGGATAGAAAACAAGTATCCAGGCATATGGATCACAAAAGAAGGCAGGAATCATGATCTTAATATCAGCCAAAACAACCTTTAACTACCAAAAATTTAAAAAGAGATGGAAGCACACAACATAATGATAAAAGATTCAATCAATCAATAAGAAATATCCATCTTCAACATATATGCATTCAATAAAGGATAACCAGTATTTATAATGCAACTACTAAATAAACTAAAAAGTCATATCGACTCTAACACTATTATAGCAGGGGACTTGAATATCCCAATAATAACCCTAGATAGATCATCGAGGCAAAAAAATCAACAGAGACTCAGAATCTCAACTTTGATGCTCAGCCAAATGGACTTATAGATATCTACAGAATACTCCACCCAACAACCACAGAATATACATTCTACTCATCACCACATGGAACGTACTCCAAAATTGATCACATCCTTGGCCATAAATTAAGCACAAATAAATTTCATAAGAATGAAATCTTCCATGTACTTTCTCAGACCACAGTGCAATAAAAATAAATATCAACATCAACAAAATTCCCCCAAACCCACAAAGACATGGACACTAAACAGCATGATGCTAAATGACTACTGAGTCAACACAGAAATCAAAACAGAAATTAAAAGATTCCTAGAAACAGATGAAAACAAAGAAACATTCTACCAAAATTTCTGGGATGCCATGAAATCAATTCTAAGAGGGGAATTTATATCGCTATGGACACACATCAAGAAAATGGAAAGATCACAAGTAAACAGCCAAACAAATCATCTAAGAGGGCTGGAAAGACAAGACTACCAAAATCCTAACTTTAGCAGAAGAATCCAGATCACCAAAGTAAAAACCCAAATACTGGACATGGAAGACAAAAATATCATTTAAAAAATCAATAAAACAAAAAGCTGGTTCCTTGAAAGAATAAACAAGATTGATTGACCCCCTAGCCAGAATGACCAAGAAAAAGAGAGAAAAAGCCCAAATAAAAACAACCAGAAATGTAAAAGATCAAATGACAACTGACCCTGAAGAAATACAAAAGATTATCAGATATTACTATGCACACCTTTATGGAAAGAAACTTGATAACCTAAATGAAATAGAGGAATGTCTGACATCACAAAATCTCTCAAGGTTGAAATAAGAAGACATCGAAACACTAAATAGACCAATAACTACTCAAGAAATTCACTCCATAAGAAAACCCCCAAAAAAAAAAAAAAAAAAAAAAAAAAAAAGCCCTGGACCACGCCAGCTTTCCAGAGTAATTCTATAAAACATACAAGGAGGAGCTGATACCAACCATATTGAAAGTATTCCAGGCAATTGAGAAAGATGGAATTTTCCTCAAATCATTTTACAAAGCTAACATCACACTGATATCCAAACTGAGTAAAGATTCAACAAAGAAAGAGAACTATGGGCCAGTATCCCTAATGAATATAGATACAAAGATTCTCAACAAGATTCTAGCAAATCAGATCCTAAAACAAATCTCAAAAATCATCCACCATGATCACATAGGCTTCATCCCCAGGATGCAGGGCTGGTTCAACATCTGCACGCCCATAAATGTAATTAAATATATAAACAGATATGAAAAAAGAACCTCATGATTATATAATTAGATGTAGAAAAAGCTTTTGATAAAATCCAGCATCCCTTCTTTATAAAAACCCTCAAACACTTAGGCCTATGCTTTAAAAAAAAAAACCCTCAAAATAGTAAACACCATCTATGATAAACCCACACCTAGCATATTGCTAAATGGACAGAAATTGGAAACATTTCCCCTGAAACCCAGAACAAGACAAGGCTGCCCACTCTCACCCTTCTTGTTCAACATAGTGTTGGAAGTCCTTGCTAGAGCAATTAGACAAGAGAAAGAAATCAAGGATATACAAATATGAAAAAGGAAGTTAAGTTATCCCTCTTTTACTGGTGATGTGATCCTATACCTTGAAAATCCAAGAGAATCTGTCAAAAACCTGCTTTCACTGATAGAGGACTTTGGTAAGGTCTCAGGGTACAAAATAAATGTGCAAAAAATAGTTGCATTCTTATATACCAACAAGCAGGCAGAGAACCAAGTGAAAAGCTCAATTCCATTCATAATAGCCATTAAAAAAATGAAATACCGCAGTATCTTCCTAATTGGAGAAGTGAAAGACCTTTACAGTGAAAACTCCAAAACACTGCTCAAAGAAATCCAAGACACAAACAAATGGAAAAATATTCCACGCTAATGGATAGGAAGAATCAACATTGTTAAGATGTCCATCCTATCCAAGGCAATCTAATACATATATAACACAATAATTTTATATTCAATATAATACATATTCAATATGATACATATTAAATTACCAAAATCATTCTTCTCAGTTCTGGAAATGACAATACAGAAATTAATATGGAAACATAAACAAGCACGAATAGCCAATACAATCCTCAGTAAAAGAAACAAAGCCGGAGGTGTCACACTTCCAGACTTTAAACTTTACTATAAGGCTACTGTAATCAAAACAGCCTGGTATTGGTATAAGAATAGGCATATGGACTAATGGAACAGGATAGAAATTCTGGAAGCAAAACTTCAATTTCTCAACCAACCCCATCTTCAACAAAGCCTCCACCTACAATCACAGGGGAGGGCAGAATCTACTCAGTAAATAGTGCTGGGAAAACTGGCTGACCACATGCAGAAGATTGAAACAGGACCCCTACCTATCACCATACACAAAAATCAACTCTAAATGGATCAAAGACCTAAATGTAAAACCTCAAACTATAAGAACCTAGAAAATGCAGAAGACATCCTAATGGAAATTGAAACTGGCAACTAATTCCTGATCAAAATCCCAAGTGCCCATGCCATAAGAAATAAGGTAGACAAGTGGGACCTCATCAAATTGAAAAGCTTCTGCAAAGCAAAATAAACCATCTAGAGAATGGTAATATAGCCTACAGAATGAGAAAAAGTGTTTGCCAACTGTATATCTGACAAAGGCCTAACATCTAGGATCTATAAGGAACTCAAACATGCTGTAAGGGAAAAAGTAAACAGCCCCTGTAAAAAGTGGGTAAAAACATGAATAGACACTTTTCAAAAGAAGATATATGAGCAACCAACAGATAGGTGAAAAAGCGCTCAGCCTTACTAATCATCAGAGAAATGCAAATCAAAATCACACTGAGATTCCATCTAACCCTAGTAAGCATCGCTGTCATTAATAAAACAAACAACAACAGATGCTGGAGAGGATGTGAAGAAAAAGGAATGCTTCTACACTGCTGGTGGAAATGCAAACCAGTGCAATCTCATTGGAAACCAGTGTGGCTATTTCTAAAAGAACTAGACATTGACCTTCCATATGACCCAGCAATCCCCCTACTGGAAATATACCTAGAGGAATTCAAATCATTCTACAAAAAAGATACCTGCACATACACTTTTTTTGCAGCACTAGTCACAACAGCAAAAACATGGAACCAACCGTGCTATCTATTGATACTGAACTGGATAAGACAAAGTGGTACACATACACAATGGAATATTACACAGCTATAAAGATGGACAAACATGGACTTTGCAGCAACTTGGATGGATTTAGAGTGTATCGTACTCAGTGATCTATCACAGAAACATGCTCTCTCTCATAACTGGACCTTGAACATTTACCATAATACTATAAGAAAGGGATTGATGGTAGCAGGATACTGCCAGGGTAGGGGTAGGGGGAACACAATGTGAGTACCTGATCCAAAACCAGGCTAAGTGGGGACCAAAGGAGGCCCAAACTTTACTTGTATGATAACAACTTGTGTGCCTAATTCTGAACTGTACCCTACATCTTTAAAAATAAAAAAAATTAAATAAAATGAGAAATAAGATTTACCCCTATAACATAGAGGTTTCAATTTCCCTGGTAAATTTTTTAAAAAGTTAGACTATATAGTCCATATATTGTCAGTTGTATGTCAGTTTCATGACATTCACATGAAATATAATAGATACATATGCCTTACTAGATTTATGATAGCATAGTGCAACTAAGCAATTTAACTTTTGCTTTTAAAGTGGAGAGTCTTTTTACCCACCACTCATAAGAAGCATAACAATCATAACAGTGGTAAAGAAAGGCACAGGAAGAATATAAAAAAAAATGGGGGCTTCTCATCTGGTTTTTAAGAGTCTTTGAGTAGGCAAGACTAAAGCTTCTCAGATATCAAATGCACAGAAACAATTTGATAGACAGTGGTTGTAAACATATTTTAGTAATTTTTTACACTACTCAAAGTTACCTCCTGAAAAATGAAAATGATTCTCTTTTGAAATCTCTGTACTTTCCAGTAGAAGTTATACACTGTTAACTCCCATTACATTAAAATATATATTTTTCCCCACTACATTTGCAGTTATATCACATGGATCTTTTTAGAGCTTTTAGAAAAAGGACATACATTTTGTGTTAAAAGAAAGTCTTTATGATTATCTTAGGAGTTTACTATTTTACATAACAAAAGGTTACATTTTGTTTTCCTTTAAACCTACAATCTAGTACTCAGAACCCTAACATTTCTTTTATTTTTCTAAAGAAAGCCTGAGATGATAATGAGAGCATTTTCTGCCTAAACAAAACACTTATTTTTTTTAGTCTTTTGAAATGGTGTTTTCAAAGGCACCAGGAGAAAGGCTGATGTGTGATGACTGCCATTAGGACACAGTGATATTCTTTGACCTTCATTTAATCACCATCATCAAAAGGTCTTGCCAGGTGCCCAGTTGTGGCAACAGCTTATTTGTGCTGTTCCATCCTGCCTCAGGGCTGAAAGAAAACTTGAGTGGTCATTTTACCCAACATGAGCTTCTAACCAAGAATCTACTTATCCCATTCAGAGTGAGTTTTCTTTCCTTTTCCAAATAGTAAAGACCCAATTTCTATAGACTTCCCTGTCAATAATTTCATATAAAATGCAATGGAAAATCAGTGAGAAAGTGGATTTCATAGGTCATACAAGCGATGTACAATTTGGGCAATGGCGGGGGTGGGGGCTGGGGGGGCAGAATTACAGAAAAACACAATGTTTGTCCTGGTTGCAGAGTTTGCAACATGACTTACTTTTAGGAAAAATAATTCAAAAAACAAAAATTTTAAAGTACAAGGTTAAGAACAACAGCTGCAAAACTACAGGTATTTGTAGACCAGATTAGACCATATGGAGTGAGACTACTGATTACTCTGGTTTAAAAGGGAGAAATTGCTGAGATGTGGAACCACTGGACACTGGTGTTTAAAAAGGAAGAGTATGAATGTTAACTTTAGAATGTGACTCAGCCTGTAATCCTGCACTTTGGGAGGCTGAGTGGATTGCCTGAGCCTGCGGGTTCAAGACCCGCCTGGGCAACTTGGCAAGAACTCATCTCTGCAATAAATAAAAAAAAAAATTAGTTGGCATGGTAGCACGTGCCTGTAGTTCCAGCTACTTGGAAGGCTGAGGCGGAAGGATCCCCAGAGCCCAGCAGGTTGAGGCTGCGGTGACCGGGAGCGGCCACAGCACTCCAGCCTGGGTGACAGAGTGAGACTCCAACTCAAAAAAAAAAAAAAAAAAAGGAATGAAACAAGACTGGAGTGACAGGAATGATAGATTAATGCAATTTAATTATATACATTTTTCCATTGCCTAAGTGTGGAATAGCAAGTTGTTTGTTTGCATGTAGAGGTATCTTTTACTACAGTAATAAATTTGTCTCTTTAACATGCTTTTCAAATAAAAAGAAAAAAGTATGCTTTTCATTTAAACTTTTGTAAATATAAATTTTAATAGTGAAGAAATTCAGTCAACAGGAATATACTCTCTATGTCTTATCAACTTAGCCTGGTTGTATAGTATTATGAATAAAGAATTACCTATATCCTTGTATTTCCCAAAGCACACAACAGTATATTTTTATTGTATACTGTCAAAAATTTTGTGTTTGATTTACTGACTCACTTTTTTATGTGTAAATAGAAAATCCTCAGTAGATTCAAACTGAGAAAAAATACCATTCTGATACCTTTCAAAAAATGGTCTTCAGGATTATATATGTTTCTATATAACATATTACTACCTTTTGAACAAATATATCCTAGCTTACATATTCACAGGAGTGTTATGCTGCATATCCAGAACCTAATCATGAGGAAAAATCATTCAAACATTCTATAAAATAACCAATCATTACTCTTCAAAAGTGTCAGGGTCATAGAAGATAAGGAAAGACTGACATACATCAGTGGACACTAAGAAGACGTAACAACAAAATGCAATGTAGGATCCTGAATTGGATCCCAAATCTGCAAAAACACAGTAGTAGGAAATCGATGAAATTCCTATAGGCTCTGCAAATTAGTTAGTAGTATTCTATTTATGCCAACTTTCAGGTTTCAATAATTGAACAATGTTAATGTTAGATACTAACACGGGGAAAGATGCATGAAGGACATATAGCAAATGACTTAGTCTACTGCATTCATACACCAGGAAATAGAAATTAATGTGAAAGTTCTTTCTTTGTGGATGCTGGAGGGAGAACTGAAGGAAATGAAACCAGAAAGGTATACTGAGTTAGAGTGCAATCATCTTGCTTGCCAGGCTGAGGAGTCTAGGCTGGATTATGTAGGCAGTGGGCTACTCCCAAAGGTTTTTGAGCACAGAGATGAAAACTGTTGTCAATTAGCAGATATATTATTTTCTCAAATAATCATTACTAATTAATAATACTAAAATTATTAATCTTGGCTAACATACTAGATTTTATTTACTCTCATCTGCTCAAGTCCACTGCTCCAATAATTTCCTCTCTATTATCCATCCTTCCCTTTCTACTAAATCATAACTTTCAGCATACAAATATACTGTTTTTACTTTTATAGATTCTTTCTTTTGATCATAATTCCCCAGTATCTATTGTCACATTTCTGGGTCCCCTTTGCAGAAAAACACCTCACAGGAATTGACTATACTCATATTTATTATCTCTGATGCTTTTTCATTGTCTTTTGTACCCGTTCTGATCAAGTTTTCATTCCCACCATGCAAACAAACTGCTCACATCATGGTCACCAATCACCTCTACGTTGCCAAACCTAATTGTCAGTTATTGATATTCACCTTACTTGTCCCATCTGTAGTAGATGACACAATTTATTATTCCCTCTTCCTTCATGCTCTTTATTCACTTAACTTCTAAGATACCATACTCATTTGTTTTTCCACATACCTCATTTATCACTTCCTTTTTTGCTAGACCCTTCTCTTCTCCCTGAGATACTCATGTTGGATTTCCCAGGGCAGTTTTCATCTTCTTTTTTCTATAAACACTCACTAGCTTAGTGAAGCCATGGCTTTAAGTACTATTTAAATGCTGACAATCTCCAAACTTGTATCTCCAGACCAGGCTCTTCCAAAGTCTCAAAAATATTTTGGAATCTCCACTTGGATGCCTATTAAATACCACTAACTTAACATGTCTAAACTAAACTTATCTTTCCTCCATATTGTTCTACCACACAGTCTTTCCCATCTTAGTTGATGGAAATTCCATTCTTTCTGTAACTTGGGCCAAAATACTTGGACTTCTACTTGATTTCTCTCTTTTGCTTATACCCACATCCAATCTGCCACCAAAACTTAGTTCTATATTCAAAATACAAACTACAGGAAAAATGTTTTCTATTACATTTTTATAGTAGGCTATCTTCTGGGTTTTAATACAGAGGTTTCATAGAAAATATGTATGATTTGACAGGTTTATATGAGAAAATTTTGTATTTACAGATTATGTTCCACTCTGTGAAAAATCCTGTGATAGTTCCTCTTTGCTCTGAAAATAACCAAAGCCCAGAGAGCCTACAGGCTAATCATAATATGCTTCCCTCAACCTCAGTACTTCTCTGACCTTCTTTCTCACAGTCTTCCCCTAACTCATTCCCTCTGTAGCCCCTCTGACTTTTTTGCTGTTCTTCCAACTGGTGAAACATACTTCCACCTTAGAAATTTTGTTCTACCTTCTCCCTTTCCCTAAAATATTTCCCCTTCAGATACCAGTTTGACTATCCTCACCTTATTAACATTTTTGCTTAAACTCACCTTCCTTAATGAGGTCTACAGACCTACCCAACCAATTTATTTATTACTACAACCCAAACTCACTTCCATCACTCTTGATGCCCATTTCATAGTTTACTGACATACTCTAAAGTATGTATGTTGTGTGTATTTAAATACCACTCTTGTGTCAGCTTTTCTATAATACATATGTGTATAACAGAGGAGGTCTTGGAGGATTCCCTAATCATAGAATTCATGATATCAACAATGTTAATCACAAGCTGCCCATCTTCTTGAATAAACTCTACTGTTAATTCAAACCTGATATTTTCAGTTAATACTAGCCAAGCATTCAAGTTTGCCAATGATCAACACATTTGTTTCTTTATATTTTTATCACTGCAGCAGAAATTGATTGAGCTACGTGTCAACCCTGTACTGTGCATGCCCTTGTATATATAACCCTACTCTTAAAGTTTCCGACATCCCAATTTAACCTCTTTGGCTCAGTCATTTCTGGCTGATTGGATAAGAGGTAGGCACAAGGCCCAAGGCAAGCCAATTGTATATTCTCTTCAGTAAAATTTGAACATAGATTCAGAAAAGATATATAAGTATTCTTGGCCGGGCTCGGTGGCTCAGCCTATAATCCCGTGCCTTTGGGAGGCTGAGGTGAGTGGATTGCCTGAGCCCCGGGTTTGAGATCCTCCTGGGCAGGAGACCCCATCTCTACAATAAATCAAAAAATCAGCTAGTGCATGCCTGTAATTCTGGCTACTTGGAAGGCTGAGGTGGAAGGATTGCCAGAGCCCAGCAGGTCAAGGCT
>NW_007022821.1:343821-362091 GCF_000164805.1 Carlito syrichta
GCTGGAGTGCAGCGGCCGCTCCCAGCCACCGCAGCCTCGACCTGCTGGGCTCCGGCGATCCTTCCGCCTCAGCCTTCCGAGTAGCTGGAACTACAGGCGCGCGCTACCACGCCCGGCTAATTTTTGATTTACTGTGGAGATGAGGTCTCGCCAAGTTGCCCAAGCGGGTCTGGAACCCGCGGGCTCAGGCAATCCACTCACCTCGGCCTCCCAAAGCATGGGCTTACAGGCTGAGCTACCGGGCCGGCTGATTTAAAACTTTTAGCAACAAACAAAATTTCCTACCATGACCTCCTCAAAGATCCTATTGTTTAAGTGTTAGCTTCTCAGCGAAGTCTTCTGTGAACACCATAACCAAAGTAAACTTCAAAATTCTGTTTAGTTTTCTTCACAGCTCTTGTTACTCACTGATATTTATTGTTTGCAATTTTTTTTACTATAGTAATTAAAATGTAAGCTCCATGAGGGCAAGGACTTTGTTGGTCATGTTCATGACTGTATCTCTAAGGCCTAGAATGGAGGCTGGTGATGAACAAACATTTGTTAAATGAACAGATAAAGAAAGAATAAATCCACACTGCTATTTGTCTTCCTATCTCATTCCCAGAATCATTTCCACCACTAAGAACTGGCTTAGAAATTTACCGATCAATGTCTATCTCTTCATTCTTTACCTAGCTCTGCACAAACTCTACTCTCATATTTTAGCATAATCTAACTTAAGAAACTCAGATCATTTTGAATTAATATCTGAACACAAAGAAATATTTAGTAAAATGTTTCTATTTTCCACTGGGAACTGTATTATTTGAATACTTAAAATTATGGATTTTAGTAATTTATCAACATTATTTACAAGGGAGATTAGATTCTTAAAGTTCAAAAACACAAGAATTCAGTTGAGAGAGATATACTCCATAGATCTCTTGTGTTTCTACACGTCTTACTGGGAGTGCCAAGCATATAAGGCCCTAGTCATTCTTTCCTGATCACTTCTTAGTGTGTTTTTATTCTGAACAACCATGATTAATTAGATAATATCATCCTATGAGATAAAGTACAAGTTTGCTTACTGCTTGCTATAAAATGTGTGGATTCCCAAAGCTCAATGTTCTTCTGCAAGTGCAGAGATCAATTGAACCCATACATGTCACACTTGTAAGACATGGAAGCTAGAGCATGGACTTCAGCTGATGCTAATTCTGCTTGTTAAGTCATTGCTAATAAAGCTCTTTGTCTTCATCCATAAAGCAATAAGAGGTTAACTTAGTATTTGCAAATAGGGTAAAAGCAACTTTCAGCTTCAATAAATCCCACCTCTATATTTCTTAGCAAGTATTAAACTTTGGTCAAAATAGTCACAGAATAATAGTTGTCAACAATGACTAGCCTAAAATATTGGTACAAACAAGCCTACACTTAATTAGTATGCTAATGATTCTTTCTCTTTTGCTAAACTAGATAGTGTGAAAGAATCAAGGGAAGACTTAATTGTAGTCACTGACCTGACCTTGAGAATCCTTGGTCACCTTATCTTTCAGTACTGGGTGAAATGCTCTGGAAGGTAGTTTGGAAGTAGAAAAATGGCAGAATTTGGAGACAGGCAGTCTCATAACTCAATGTGATCACTTAACTCAGCAAGTTTCCTTATCTAAAAATTGGAGAAGATATTCCTTAGTTTACAGTGTTCTGGTATAAAGATGTGAATATGAAACACTAAGTACCATATCTTGTAAGTAATCAATAAATATCATAATTTGTAATATGTATAATATCAAGTAAAATATCTATCAGCTATCAATAGTATTAGTTATATTTTAATATATCTAATCAGACTTTTATTTGGTATAGGTGTGTTTGAAAAATGACATCCATTGAGGATCTTCTATGACACAAAACTAATGTATGGATTTTCTAATATAACTAAATTATATAAAGCAAACTGAAGATTTCCTTAGTGGCAGGACTTGACCCTTTCTTCATTATTCTACTCTTTCTATATTTAAACTGAGTGCAAATATTTATTTTCTCTGAGAGGAAAATCAACAAGTGTAAATTGAATTGGAATAAATTCATTCTTATAAAGAAATTTATAAAGGTGTAAACAATTGAATTAAAAGCCATAAAAAAGGTAATTATGCAATTTCTAAGGTAAATTTTTAGCTTTCAAAGAATAATCAAGAGCATGATCAAACTGCACTATGGCTGAAAGTAAACTATTATGGTTAAAAGATTAGGCAGTGAAAGAGAAGTTCCTTTTCTCTTCGATCCTCTTTCCCCAGAAATGTAGTTTTGGTTAATATAATCTATTTTCCAAACCAATAATATTAATATCTCTTTCCTATTTTGGCAATATTTTCTAAACTTTTGCTATAAGATTTAATTTTGTGAAACAATGATGAATGTTTATCTTTTTATTAAATTCAGAAAACATGTAAAGAGGGTAAATATCTAAAACATTTGACATAAAACATATGACTCAACTGAGGAATAAATAGTCTAGTAAGGAATGCAGATATGTTAGGTACAAAAATGTGAAATGGCAGAAGGTTATAGAAGGTATAGAAGTAGGACAGTGGAGATATTGATGAATATTCTTTGTATAATGATAGTAGAGAAAATAATGCTTGAGTTAGTTTCATTTATGAATGAATAAATTTGAGACTTAGATCAAGTGGTTTAAATGGCACATGACTAGTTCATGGAATATTCAAGAACAGAACCCAGTCTCTAAACTATCTCTTGGATAAAGGACTATAACAATATTTTGCCAGTATGTTCGTTTGTGAAGTTATCCATTTTATATGAGAGAAAGGATACTGACAGTTCATGATGTTCATTCATCAGATTGCTAATGACAGCTATAGTCTTCTAGGTGCTCAAGACAAATACATCAGTATAATATCTGAGTCTTTTCTTTCTCTTTCTCCACAATCCACAACTGCTCCATTATCAAAACATTCAGGGAATACTTTAAAAATAGCTCCACAATTTGACCACTCCTCATCTTTTCATCACCACTAATCTGGCCCAAGTCAAGATCATCTTTCACCTGTTCTCTCCTCTTTGCCTTAATCTGTTTTCAACATAGCTAAAATGATCTTGTTAAAATGTAAATCTGATTACATCACTCATCTGTTCAGTACCCTCCAGTGGCTTTCAGTCTTCTTCAGTGTTAAATCCAAAGTCTTTTTTTTTTTTTTTTTTTTTAATTTCAAAATTGTGGGGTACAGTTAAGGGTTAGGTTTACAAATATGCATCATTCAGGCACTCTTGTTGATAAGGGGTGTATCCCCATCCCCAGACAGATATTCACTACCACTAGTCCCACCTCCCTTTCCCTCCCTACCCCCCCCATAGTTTCCCACCACTGTCAGTCCTTTTCTTTTAGTATTATGATAGATGTTCAAGGTCCACTATATGAGTGAGAACGTGTGATACTCAGATCTTTGTTTCTGTGAGAGATCACTCAGTATTATAGACTCTAGTTCCATCCAGGTTGCTGCAAAATTCATGATTTTGGTTTTTTTTTATGGCTGCGTAGTATTCCATTGTATATATGTACCACATTTTTTTTTAATCCAGTCCACTTTTGATGGACAGCATGGTTGGTTCCAGGTCCTTGCTATTGTGAACAATGCTGTGATAAACATACGTGTGCAGGTATCTTTTTGATAGAGTGATTTGAGTTCTTTAGGGTATATTTCCAGTAGAGGGATTGCAGGGTCATATGGGAGGTCAATATTTAAAGCTTTTTGGAATCACCACACTGCTTTCCACAGAGGTTGCACTAATTTATCCTCCCACCAACAGTGTAGAAGTGTTCCCTTTTCACCACATCCTCTCCAGCATCTGTTATTTTTTGAATTATTGATAATTGCCATTCTGACTGGAGTTAGTTGGTATCTCAGTGTAGTTTTGATTTGCATCTCCTTGATGATTAGTGTGGTTGAACATTTCTTCATGTGTCTGTTGGCTGCTCAATGGCCTGGAATACTTTCAATAGGATTAGTATCAGCTCCTCCTTAAATGTCTTGTAGAATTCTGCTGGAAAGCCATATGACCAGGGCTTTTTTTGTAGGTAGTTTTGTAATGACACAGTCAATTTTCTTGATTGTTATTGGTCTATTTAGGGTCTCAATTTCTTCTTGTTTCAACCTAGGCAGGTTGTGTGATGACAGAAAGTCCTCCATTTCCTTAAGGTTTTCAAGTTTGTTTCCATACAAGTGTACATAGTAGTCTCTAATGATCTTTTATATTTCTTCAGAGTCAGATGTGATTTCATCTTTTGTGTTTCTGATTGTGTTTACTTGGGCTTTTTCTCTCTTTTTCTTGGTCAGTCTAGCTAGGGGACCATCGATCTTGTTTATCCTTTCGAAGAACCAGCTTTTAGTTTCATTGATTTTTTGTCTTATCTTTTTGTCTTCTATGTCCTGGATTTGGGCTTTTATTTTGGTGATCTGGATTCTTCTGCTGAAGTTAGGGTTTTGGTGGTCTTTCTTTTCCACCTTCTTAGGTGGCTTGTTAGGCTGTTAATTTTTGATCCTTCCATTTTCTTCATGTGCGTTTGTAGAAATATTAATTCCTCTTTTACTACAGCTTTCATGGCATCCTAGAGATTTTGGTAAGATGTTTCTTCATGTTCATTTGTTTACAGATATCTTTTAATCTCTGTTTTGATTTCATCATTGACCCAGGAGTTGTTTAGCATCATGCTGTTTAGTGTCCATGTCTTTGTGGGTTTTGGGGGAAACTTGTTGGTGTTGATTTTTATTTTTATTCCACTGTGGTCCAAGAAGGTACAGGGTAAAATTTCAATCTTTTAAATTTTGCTTATGCTTGATTTATGGCTAAGTATGTGGTCGATCTTAGAGTACGTTCCATGTGGTGATGAGTAGAATGTATATTCTGTGGTCGTTGGAAAGAGTGTTCTGTAGGTATCAATTAAGTGCATTTGGTCAAGAGTCACATTGAGTTTCCGGATCTTGTTGTTGAATTTTTGTCTTCATGATCTGTCTAGGGTTGTGAGTGGGGCATTGAAGTCCCCAGCTATGATAGTAATAGAGTTGATATCTTTTTTGAGTTTATGTAGAAGTTGCTTTATGAAAGTTGGTGCTCCTATGTTGGGTGCATATATGTTTAAGATGGATATTTCTTGTTGATGGTTTGAACCTTTTATCATTATGTAGTGCCCTTCTGTATCTTTTTTAATTTTGATAGCTTAAAGGGTATTTTGTTTGAAATTAAGATCATGACTCCTCCTTTCTTTTGTGTTCCATTCGCCTGAAAGTTTGTTTCCCATCCTCTTACTTTGAGTCTGTGAGTGTCCTTTCTAGTGAGGTGAGTCTCTTGAAGGCAATAGATTGTTGCCTGGTGATATTTTATCCATTTTGCCATTCTATGTCTTTTCAGTGGTGCATTTAGTCCATTCATATTTAGGCTAATTATTGAAATGCAAGAGTCGATCCCTGTCATAAGGTTCTTACAGAGTTGTTGTTCCTGTTTGTTTGTTGTCTTTCTTTTGGTTTTGGAGTTGGTTCCTATGTGTTTTTAATCTTTTGCCTGTACTCTTATGAAGAATGTTGTTCTTTTTTCCTTTTCTTCTGTGTTCAGTACTTTCTTAAGTGTTTCTTGTAGAGGTGGTCTGGTGGCAGTGTAGGTTCTTAGGGATTGGATATCAATTCTCCCCCACTGATGAAGCTTTCAATTCTCCCCCACTGATGAAGCTTAGCTTGGCTGGGTAGGTTATTCTTGTTTGAAACTGTTTATCTTTTAGAACTTTAAAGATTGGGCTCCAAGCTCTCCTAGCCTGGAGGGTTTCTGTAGATAAATCTGCTGCTATTCTAACTGATCTTCCTTGGTAGGTAGTCTGACCTTTTTCTCTTGCTGCCTTTAGGATTTTTTCTTTTACAGCTACTTTGTTTAGGCAAATTATTATGGGTCTGGGAGTTAGTCTTCTCATTTGTTGTCTTGCAGGGGTTCTCTGAATCTCTTGTGTTTGAATTTTTGCATCACTGATGAGATGAGGGAAGTTTTCTTGAATGATTTCATGAAATGCTGTACCAGTGTGACCTCTGAGTCTCTCTCTGCCTCAGGAAGGCCAATTACTCTTAGATTGGGTGTCTTGAATTAATCATTCATCTCTTGAAGGTTTTGTTTGTCACTTTAAGTTTCTTTTCTATGTTTTTGACAGTTAGGGTTAGTTCTGTATTTTGATCTTCAAGCTCTGAGATTCTTTCATCTGCTTGGCTAATTCTGCTTTCCATGCTTATTAGTTTGTTATTTATTTCCATCACAATATTCTTTACTGCTGTTATTTCTGTTATCAGCTTCTTCCTATTTTCCTCTTGTCTCTCCTCAATTTTTAAAATTCTCTCTATTAATGTATTGATGTCTGGGTTTGTTGCATGTGATCAGTCATTCTGGGGCTCTTCATTCATTGTGTTCTGAAGTCTGTTTTCTCAGTGTCTGACCTCCCAGGGGTCTGTTTGAGCCCTATATTCTTCTTTTGGTTTTTCTTCATTTGTGCAGATTTTTCCTCCCTACTTTTTCCTTCCCACCACTTCCCCATCTTTAATTCTGTTATTCTGCGCTGGAGGGGTTGCTTTTACTTCTGTTTGTTCAATCTCCTATTCTTCCTAATGTAGTTCCTCTTGCTTTGTTCAGTTTTGAGTTGGGCTGTAGGCTGAGGACAGTCCTTTTGTAGTTTTGAGATTTAATTAAGGGGGGAGCTGTGACTCAAAATCTCTCTGCAGATCCTGGCATCCACCAACAGGTATATGAATAGTCTGAAACCCACCTCCCACTGCCTTGGAATCTGTCCATGCAGTGGGGTTGTAGGTTTACTCCCTGAAAGCAATATGAGGTTAACAGAGGGAAGAGAATGGAGCAGGCAGTGGGGGAAATCGGAGGGTGGAAAGAGAGAGGAGTGAGAGGGAAAACAGATGAATGTACTGACTAGCAAGTGAAAAGAGACACAAATACTGAAACAAATAAAAAGAAAAACACTAACCATGACTAAAAACTAACCAACAACCATATAAAAAACTAAAACATACAATGGTGTTAACGTACAAGCTAACCAACCTCCTTATTGTTGTGCTATTCCTCTATACAAAGATGGGGTTTACAGAGAAATAGGAAAAAAAAGGAAAAAAAGAAAAGGGATAGTTTAAGGTCAGTAAACTAACAGAACCAATCAAGCACACTCTGAGGCTTTTCCTTTAAGTCCAATGTCCTTTCAACTCTGATTTCCAGTTATCTTTGCAGGCTGGTAGGATTTTTCACAGTTAGGGTCAGTTGCCCCTAGCCTGCTGTGAAGAGCAGTTCAGATATGGGCTCCTTGCCCAGTCTATTACTGAGATCTGGCCTTGTCTATTTATCAAGGGGGAAGAGCATCTGTCGTTCCCATTTTGATGTTGTTACCTTGGATCCCCAGCAGGTGGTGCTATCTGATGGCTCCAGTAGACCTTTATCTGCAGCTGCTGAAGCCTGCAGCTCGGAGGTCGCCCAGGAAGGGAGGGAGCTGGTGACGGTACCTGCAGCGGTGGCGGCCACCTCCCCGACATGGCGGGGAGCTCCACAAGTCTGGCTCCACGCAAGGGACATGGTGTGGCAGTGACAGCAGCAGCCACAGGAGCGGTGATCTCAGTAGATACTACTTGCGGGGCCTCACGGTCCAAAGTCGTGTGTCGCCTCAGGCATGGGGGGGTAATGACTGCAGCGGTGGCATCCATGGCTGCGGTGGTGGCCCAGACTGCCATGATGTTTGTGTAGTGGTGGCAGAGGCGGCTGAGCTCCCCATGAAGAGCAGGCCGCCGAAGACGGGAGCTGCAGCCCATGGGAGAGAATGGTCTTTAAGAGTGTTCTCGTTCACAGAGGGTCTCACAGACCATGCTGCCCTGTTGCCATCTTGCCGAAAGTCCAATCCAAAGTCTTCACAGTGACCTATAGGACTCTCTATGGCTTGATCTCCTATTGCCTTGTTAATGTCATCTCCCATTACTCCCCTCTCCTCATCTAGCACCTTGATGACTCCATTTCAACCACATTGTCTCCTTTGTTGTTCTTCAAACTCACCAGGCTCGCTTCCAACTCAGGTCTTTGTACTTGCTTTTCCTTCCATTGGGAATACTCAAATCCTAGACATCACAGTCAGCTCCCTCACTTCCTTCCAGTATTGACCCCAAAATACCTTCAGAGTGAAGTTTTCCATGTCCAAATCATCTCAAATGTCACCCCACCCAACATTTTATATCCCCTTTCCCTATTTTTTTTCTCCATAGAACTGAAAAATAAATAACATGCTACTTATTTTATTCAGGTATCTTGCTTATCTCTCTCCACCCTCCTCCTCCATGAGGGCAGGGATTTTTATCTGTTTTCTTTACCATTTCATCCCTGGTGCCTAACATAGTAAATACTCAATAAATACTCATTGAATGAGTATGGTTGTAGTGACAGCCTTCAAGGAACAGGCCCATGCTCAATGATAAAGAACAAGAAACAGACAAGAGATGACAATCCATGGTTACTATGTAACCAAGTCTAGCATATACTAGGTGCTCAATAAATATGTGCCAGATAATGAATGAATGAATAGAAATAGAAGATTACTTCTAGTTGCAGGGTAAGACCTGTCATTCAACAACTATGAAGTCAGCAACAAAACAGGCAAAGGGATTGATGGTCGAGAGTTTCTCTCACTGATAATTTCTACTGCCTAATTCGAAGAAGCCTGGGAACATCTCCTGAGGATGTCTGAAATAGGCTGACATTTGTCATGTAAAAAGCATGCCCACTCAAGGAAGAAGAGAAATAAAACCATAACGGATTTCAGCACTTAATAATGTTCTTGCTTATGTCTTTTTTATCAATTTTTAAAACCATTTTTTAAAAACAAAAAACCCTACACAGGAGGCAGTAAGTAATCCTCCTTTCGTTTCCCAGGTGCTAGTGTTGTCCCCAGCACTTTAGATGAATAAAAACAGAATGCTGCTACTGCTCTACAATCTTTACTTCACTGATAGGGTAGTTGCCACAAAGATAAGGTATGTAATTTAGCAGGGTCACACAGCTCAGAAGTGGAAGTGACTGACCTAGGATTTGATCCAAAGCCAACTGACAGCCTTGCTGTGCTCCTAACCTCTACGCCACTGCTTGACTGCTCAGACTTCCATCATGCATTGTTATCACAAAAGATTAGCCCTTGGGGTGAAAAAACCTTAGCACATTGATTTGGGAACTCCAAAGGACCACATAACACAAACAGATATGTGGTATATTTATGACATTCAAATTTTATTAAGGGAAGGAAAATATTATGAAAAACATGTCTAATAAATCTTATTTGGGGGTGTGCACGATTATTAAAAGTGTTGAGAAATACTGCCTTTGATTGATAAATGACTTAACTGAGAAAAACGAAATATTTATGCATTAAATTAAGAATGGATTTAATAAAGCCCCCTCCTGTTAATTAAATTCCTTCCCAGCATGACTTAGAAAATTTTTGTAGTTGAATGTCACATGGAAGAGTCATTTAAGTAAGGAGAGGATCTAGCTTTATTAAGGTTCACAACCAGCCTCTCTTCCACATTTTTTTCTGCAGTCTCCTTGACTTCCTATTTCATTTCCCTAAAGTGGATAAAATATATGCTTAAGGAGTCTAACATCTAGGATCTACAAGGAACTCAAACACACCAAAAAACAAACAGCCCCATTAAAAAGTGGGCAAAAGATATGAATAGACACTTCTCAAAAGAAGATATACAGGAGCCGGGCTTGGTGGCTCAGCCTGTAATCCCGTGCTTTGGGAGGCTGAGGTGAGTGAATTGCCTGAGCCTGTGGGTTCGAGACCCACCTGGGCAACTTGGAGAGACCTCATCTCTACAATAAATCAAAAAATTAGCCGGGGATGGTAGTGCGCTCCTGTAGTTCCAGCTACTTGGAAGGCTGAGGCAGAAGGATTGCCAGAGCCCAGCAGGTCGAGGCTGCGGTGGCCGGGAGCGGCCACTGCACTCCAGTCTGGGTGACAGAGTGAGACTCTGACTCAAAAATAAATAAATAAATAAATAAATAAAAATAAAGAAGATATACAGGCAGCCAACAGACACATGAAAAAGTGCTCAGCCTCACTAATCATCAGAGAAATGCAAATCAAAACCACATTGAGATACCATCTAACCCCAGTAAGAATGGCCATCATTAATAAAACAAACAACAACAGATGCTGGCGAGGATGTGAAGAAAATGGAATGCTTCTACACTGCTGGAGGGAATGCAAAATAGTGCAACGTCTTTGGAAGACGGTGTGGCAATTTCTGAAAGAACTAGAAATTGAACTTCCATATGACCCAGCAATCCCCCTATTGGGAATATATCCAGAGGAACTCAAATCATTCTACAAAAAAGATACCTGCGCACACATGTTTGTTGCAGCTCTATTCACAGTAGCAAAAACACGGAGCCAACCATGCTGCCCATCGAAGCTGGACTGGATTTTAAAAATGTGGTACATATACACAATGGAATATTATGCAGCCATAAGAAGGACAAACATATGAACTTCGCAGCAACTTGGATGGATTTAGAGTCTATCATACTCAGTGATATATCACAGAAACAAAGAACACTCACAAGTGGACCTTGAACAATTACCATAATACTATAAGACTATAATACTATAAGAAAGGGATTGGTAGTAGTGGGAAACTGCCAGGGGAAGAAGGGGTGGGATTGGCAGTTGAGGCAATTGCCAGGCGAGGGAAGGGCACACCTCACCAACAAGGGCACTAGCATAATGAACATTTTTATACCTAACCCTGTATTGTACCCCACATCGTTAATATATATATATGTATATATATACATATTATATATTATATAATATATATATATATATGCTTAAGGAAATAGATATTCAATCAGAAGAGTGAAGGTGACTTCAGAAGAGTGAAGATGACTTTTAGATCCACCATTTGTAAGTTTATAAATCTGGGAACTCACCTCATTTCTCTTAAATGATTTTAATCCTGCTAAGTTATTTGCAGAGGTAGAATTTTCCGGAATAGATTATTATCCTTCTCCACAATTGCTTTAACGTGAGATATGTAAAACAGACCAACCAACAAACAAAAACCATTCTTCAGGATCACTCACAATCTTATATACACTAGAAAAATAAGACAGTACCACTACCTAAAAGTAAATACAAAAGGGAAGTCAATCCCTCAGTAATCCAAACCCCCTTAAAGTGAGTTAGCACCTTTTTCTTTAAACATAAACCTCAAAACTACAAGTTCCTGTAATATCTTTAGGTGTTTTAATCGGAATGTTTCTTATAGATGCTAATGAATGTGGTATTAGTCAGGTCTGATTCACATTTACTAATGAGTAACTTCCTTTGGTGCAACAGAAATACTCATTCCATATACTTTTGTGACACTGAATGTATTATCTCTTCTGATCTGCACAACAATCTGTAAGGATCAAGACAAGTATTATTATTGTCAATTTACACAACCCTATATATTCAGGCTTAAAGTAACTTTTAATGGAGTCTACTTAAACCACATACCCAATGCATGACTCTTCCTCTGAAATTCTTATTTTATATTTAACTTATGTCTAGGGAAGAAGTCTCAATGGAAACTATTCCTAACTTGGAGAAATCTGAATTTGAGGAAATTTTTCTTCATGGTGAGCTAAAATCCATTTATACAATCTCAAATGATTGCCTCCAATTTGTCTTTGAGGTCATATAGGACAAATTTAACTATTCCTGGATAAACAGGGTCTTAAATACTTTGCTATCATATCCTCCTAGTGTTCTTTCCTTCAGGCTACACATCTGCTTTTTTTAGCTCCTTTTTATATCTTAAGTATATATAACTAATATAGATTTATGTTCCTTTAATATATACCTGCTTATTAATTTATTTGTACTTTATATGTAATTAGTATATATAAATATAATGTATCATCTAATTATATAGAATTATATATTTGTGTAAAAGTATATAAATATATTTTTAAGTTAGTTTGTATGATTTGGGCTTATCTATCAGTCACTTATCTTAGACCAATGTACATGGCTGGTACATTTGGGGTATAGGAAAATATTTTTGCCTTACAGAAGATCTTTTCCTTAACTAGACAGATTAAGGAGAGCAAGCCCAAACTTTGAAACATTCCAGTTATGACTTAACTTACTTTTATAAAATGAAAAGAATTCCACAAATTGTTTCACGAGCAATGAACCTGACTTTGCCCAGGCATGTGGCACAGGTATTAACCACTTTGAAAGGCTACTTTTAAGTCTGTTAGCTACCATTAGAATAGCTTCTGAAAACAAGTTTGCAGGTGACCCTATCACTTTACTTGGTACAAATGTTTTCAAAATACCAGGCAATGGCATCATAGGAAACAGAACACAGGTCTTTGTGTCTCAATAGAATCCACTGCATTGTCTTCCTTGCAGTCCCCAGATAACCAGGAGTAGAATATAGGGTATTGCGAGTCATGTTTCTCATGCATAAAAAGATGAAGACACTTAATCCTGTGTATGGAAAGTGACAACGGCAGTTTTTGAAGGACAGGACAGCCTCAGATCGTGTAGTAAAAGTTTCTGCAGATATTTCTAGGAGTAAAGAGATTCTCAGTAAGCTATTCTTTGGGTCACTGTCAACGTGTAAAGGCACTGATTGAGAGCAATGGTGACAAAAGTAAATTTAAGGTGAGTAGCAAGTGGCAAACTGCAATTAGTATAGTCTTGACCGTCACTGCCCAGTCAAACATTCCAACTCTTATACTTAGTACAGGGCCTCCACAAAGCAGGTGCTCAATGTGCACTTTCTTTTGGAGGAATAAATGAATAAATAAATGAATGACTATGATGAATTGACAGTCTACAGTCAACTCTACAACCAGAGGAATAGACACTTATGAGTACTCCATTTCCCCTTGATTGCAACATGTACTGGTTTGTGACAGCAGGTGAATAATTAGGGTTCTATGATGTCTTTCTGACAGCTTTTGGTGCATTACAAGAAGTATCTTTTATTAAATTAGTGAAGTAACAGTACACTCTGTGGCAACTGATGCAATAGGAAACATCTGAAATTTATAAGTGAGGTTATGTCATGATAGACATATTAAGCAAAATGAACAGCAGATATATCCTGTGCTTTTCAAGACCTTGTTCTACCTTCCCCCTAGTGAAAGGCTGCTATACAGGACAGAAAATGGTTATCAATGGGTAGAGAAAGAAAATTATTCCTAACATATGCCAGAGCTAGGGAGTTAGATGGAAGGAAGGATTTTGCATATCACAGTGACTAGCACATTGTGGGTACTTAGTAAATGTCTTTAGCAGGTAAGTAGGTAGTAAATCTTAGCTTGAGGAGTAGAAAAAGACAAAAATTTGATAATTTTCTAAAAAATGATGCCACTCAGATGTCACAGTCACATGTTTAGAGGACAATTTGATGATATAATTAAATGTAAAATGCATACAATAAATACAACTGAAATTTACAGGAAGAACATACTGACATACACACATGCACACATAAACACATGCATGCATGTTTTCATTCATTTTGTCTCCAAGATTGCTGTTTCCATTTATCTGCCATCCCTTGGTTGACATAGTACTCAATGTCCAATTTCCTGACCAAATTGCTATTATATTCTTATGTTATAGTCAATAAATATAACTGGACAGAGAGATTAACAAGCCTCAAGAGTTAATCAAATAGCTGCCAATTTATCCTTGGGTTGTTTATCATGGATGGATATTCTATAGGCTATGCAAGCTGCAAAGAAAAAAAAGTAGGTGAAATCATAATGTAGATAAAAAACAAAATAGCTCATCAAGATAGATTCAATTTATCTCTTTTCTTCAAACTACATTGGTGCCATTAAATAATTTCTAACATAGTTATTTGATCAATGAAAATAAAACAAGACATTGGTTTTAGTTGGATCAGTTTCAATTATTTTATCATTTTTTCAAGTTTTCTTTTTATTGCATACAATCCAATGCTTTTTAAAAGTGAATAAGACTTATTCTGCTTCTGCTGAGTATGCTAGAAGTCCAGAAAATTCTTAAGAAGAAACTGTTCAGGAAACAACCACGCTATGGTATGGTCATATGACTCAATGAATAGATTTGAATTGTCAGAGGAAGTAGGCAAGTGGGTATGAGATGGAAAGCCAGTGTCTGTCTTATAGTCCCAGCTATATCTTCATCTTCTGGGTGACCTATGACTCACATTTCTCTTTCTGAGTTCTTGCAATGACTCAGAACATTTTTTTTTTAGGTTCTTTATTTAACTCTATATCATAGATCATTTCCTCTGGAAAGCATACAATACAAAATCATCTTTTTTGTTCTTTCTTCTATCTGTATTCAAAGTAAGAGTTACTAACTTCCTATACAGATTGAAGTGAAATGTCATTAAGTTTATAGCATTTGTCAGTGAAAAACTAGTCATAAAGCTTTTGAATTATGTGACTAAACAGCACTGACTTTTACAGTCCGGAAGAAAAAGTCCCTTTGGAACCTGGAAATTAGTCTCAGTCTATCAGAAAAACACTAAATATAGATTTTGAGGTATCATATTCAGTGGGTCATAATCTAAAAAAAAAAAAACACAAAAAACAAATTCTCAATCTTCTATGTCTTTAAGAATTACCCAGAATCCAGGGAGACAAAAGCTGTGGGTATGACCAGGAAAGTATATTTCTATCCAGTATCCCATGTGACTGATGTAGGTTGGACCAGACAATATTTTCAGTAACATTGTTCTTGAGGGTCATCACCTGTTCCTTTGTTAGTATCTCTCTGAGAATTATGTTTACATCTATAAATAGAATGACTCATGGCTAACATTAGGAATTCAGACACAGACTCTTGATTTTAATACTTGGTAATGAAATTAGAAGAGTTTTAAAAGATTTTGCAGTTGGCTAATGTTTTTATCAATAGACAATATTTCAACTAAGACTTTAAACTTGCACTTAAAAGTTCTAAATTTGATTTTAATTATCTTTTTCATGTTCCGATCTTCGGTTTGATTTTAGTGGAAAAATTGTGAAGATGTAAAATAGATTTTACAATCCTGATGAAATGTACACAAATATTGAGTTAGTGAGTTGTTTGTTTTGTAAAACTTAGACCTAGACCAATGCAGAACTTAAATATTCTGATTAATTCAAAAAACAAACCCTTTGTTAGATGATGCTTGATCAAAGACACCAGTCATAGAAAAACAATAATATCAGAAGCCTTCCCTGGACAACTTTGGAACAAAGTCTACTCCATAACCAAATGGAGGATGGAAATATATCAGACTGTTCATTTTATTATTTTTATAACTTTATTTTAATATAGAGATGTGGGATACAAGTCAGGATTAACTATATAAGTAGTCTACATGCAGGTGAAGTTTGGGTCTCCAACTGGTTCTCACATCCCCTGGGTTAGAACCAGGTACCCTTTGTGTTGTTACATTCTCCACCACCCCCACCCCCCTTCAAGCAGTGTTCCACGATAGCTGATCCCACCCTTGTGCTATTGTGATTAATATTCAGGTCTCACTTACGAGTGAGAACATGCAGCATTCAGTTCTTTGTTTCTGTGATAGATCACTAAATATGATGGTCTCCAACTACACTCAATTTATTGTGAAGTCCATGATTTTGTCCTTCTTCATGGCTGCATCATACTACATCATGTATATGTACCACATTTTCTTTTCCAGTCTGTTTTCAATGGGAAAGTAGAATTGGTCCATGTTTTTGCCATTGGGAATAGTGTGACAATAAACATGAGTGTGGAGGTGTCTTTTTTGTAGAATGATTTATGTTCTTCCATTAAATAATAACTGTGTGTAAGCAGCAAGGGTTCAGAGAAAAGTACTACATGGATAGTTCTTATCTCTGATCATGCAATTACTAAAAAATGTGATAAGTATTCAAATAAGTATATGTATAATACTCAGAGCATAGCAAAGTGGAAGAAACCAAATCCATCTGGGGAAGTGAGGAAGGCTTGAAGGTAGCATTTATATTGGATCATGAAGCGCTACTGATGGTTTGAGAACAGAGAAGTATATTTCATGTAGAGGAAATAGGAATGAATGCAACAACAGAGTTTAAAAAGAAATCTGCCCAGTTCACAAAATCTCAGTTTGGAGTAAGTGTGTGGGATTGGGGTGGTGGGGAGACTGGAAGGGTATGCTGGAAACGGATTAACAATAGCATGCATTCATTCCATGAGCACATTAATCCATTTTATTGGTTCTGAGATGTACTTTAGTTATTTTTAACATTTTAACACCTCTGAAATCAAGACGTAGTTGGGTAGGTGGCAGTCTTAATACCGTCACTACCTAGGCATACACATCAAAACTTGTAAAATAGGTGTCGGTAACTTGGAATAAGATGGCTCTTTTAAGAAATGCTTCAACTCGAATACTCCTGATAAAACAGAGAACAATATTGTGTAGGAACTGACAAATATCAATGACTCTCAGGTGGAAAGAGAATCATAAAGGTCAGACCTAAAATGTAAAGTTGTAAGCATTATCGTAAGTAATTTATTTGGCTTATATTTTCCTTTTAATTGAAACATAAGTATGATACATGATAAAAATCTTTTTTTCTAAGGAAATCTAAAAGAGGTCTTTCCATATGAATAAAGTAAAAATTCAAAGAATAAGAAAGTATTGTGCATAGTTCAATTGGCAGATGTTTTTTCTTAGTAGTGCATAAAATAATGGTGTGTTATGTGATTATTGCTGACATAGGTTACTCAGCACATGTGCACTGTACATCTAGGTTATGCCAAGCAGGAAGTGAGGTGCTGGGGGTTTAAGGTGGGCAAAACACAACAACGTCCCAGATCTCACAGTACTTACAGGCTAGTCTTGAATGGTGGCTGAAAAGCTTGGGCTATGTATTATAATAGGATGCCCCTGTTTAAGGACAGGAATGATGAGATCAGTCATGTTTTGAGGAGTTAGTTCTACAGTGGTACACAGGCTGGAGGGCAGGAAAGGGGACTGGTGGTAAGAGAAATAGTTAGGAAGGTCCTGACATAGTTTATGTGAGACGTAATGAGGGCCTGAATTAAGGCATGGCTACAGGCAAAGGGGGAAAGAGGAGGATTTAATCAACACAATTCCTGCTGCTCTTAGTTCATGACCAGAGAAACCAGTAGACAATTTCAACTGCTTTCACATTGATGGGAATCTACTAAGCATTTGAGAGCCATTCAATCATCAAACGTGTTTTTCACTTTCAAAGTAAAACGTATACTTATTTTTAATTCATCCACACTGAGGGCAAGGTACCACGCTAAGCCCTGGGAATACAAAGGAGAACCGAACCTTCCCAGGTGAGGGAGAAAGAAAGAGGTCGATGGGTGACGTGATTCCACCAATGTGATTATGTGAAATAATAGAGGGGTAATGCAGGCCCAGGGAGAGCTCAAAGCACACAGCACTGCTGGAGACAAGAACGTTTTCTAAGGGGCAGTCACATCTGACAAGTCACTTGAGGAAGTACAAAGAAGACAGTGCATTCTGGGCAGAGGTAGGCCTGTGTAAAAACAGAGGTAAGAAAGAGTAGAGCATATCTGGGCAATTTTCAACATATGGATATGGCTTAGATATGCAGGAAGCCTATTAATAGTGGGGAGAGATTTAAGACAGATAACCCAAAAGTCCTTGCATCACATTAAAGGGTTTCGATTTAATCCCCCAAATCTATAGATCGATGAAAGGATTGCCTACGTTTCAGTTTATGTTATTTAAATAGGCCGTCAAAATGTTTTACCACTCCAAATTGGATTACACATAGATACAACTCAGAAAAGAGTTTTTTAAAACATGTTCAAAATAAATAATAAAAAAGCAGAGCAAGAGATTTCTAATGTGACCCTAGGTTAAGTATGCAATTAATTGAAAATGTTCACATAAAGTAAAATGCCAGGAGCAATAAACCAGTGACTAATTTAGACTTTATTTCTTTACAAGTTGAATATTAAGTAGAGTGGGTTGGTCTTATTTTCAGAATTATTCCATGATATACTTTGATGGAATAGAAATAAAAGGTACCCATAGAGCCAGGCTCGGTGGTTCAGCCTGTAATCCCACGCTTTTGGGAGGCTGAGGTGAGGTGCTGGAGCCCGTGGGTTCAAGACCTGCCTAGGCAGCGAGACCTCATCTCTACAATAAATCAAAAAAAAAATCAGCCGGGCGT
>NW_007022821.1:362403-452949 GCF_000164805.1 Carlito syrichta
TTCCAAGTAGCCGGAATTACAGGCATGCGCTACCACGCCCGGCTGATTTTTTGATTTATTGTAGAGATGAGGTCTCGCTGCCCAGGCGGGTCTCGAACCCGCGGGCTCAGGTAATCCACTCACCTCAGCCTCCCAAAGGCACGGGATTACAGGCTGAGCCACCGAGCCTAGCACTCTTTTATATTTCTAAGAATATTTAAATATTTTATGTATACGTGGTTAATGGGTATTTTAATTTAACGTCACCTTTTAGGTTTGTTGTCATTGATAGTGCTGTCTTTGAGTTCAGACTTAATAGATTTCACAGATATAAGAAAATGTAATGGAATAAAAACATTCAGCTAATACCGTGCTTCTCTTTTGGAAATTTTTGGGGTTTGGTCCCCAAACTGAATGCACAGTGGATACTTAGTCAAGTATGCTCCCTTCCCCCAAGTCATCTCATGTTCTCATGTTTTTAACCCATCACTGATTGAGTAGGTAACAGCCTTCCTGCTGTTACATCATCGTTATTATTTTTACACATGTAACTTTCAGTCTCCCCACTAATGTGTAAAACTCTGGAGAGCAGGAATAGTGTTTTAATTATTTTTGAATCTTCTTATAAAAAGAAGCCTAGGGACATACAAAAAAAGAAAGAAAGAAAAAAAGAAAGAAAGAAAGAAAGAAAGAAATGTATGTTGAACTGAATTAAAGATATGCCTACAATATTTAAAGTTTCTGTGTTACCCTCAACAGATATGAATGTTTATTAAAAACAATTACATTTTATACTATATAAAGCTATGCAACGCCTCTGTGTCTGTGCTATTTTGAAATCATAAAGTTTTCAACCATCATCCTTCGACATCATTAAAACCAATATTGAAATGAAGAGAAAAATTTCCTGTTATTTTGAATTTAAAAACAATCATTATACAAACTGCCTTAAAACTAACTGGTTTTCAAGTGAATGATTATGTGTACACAAAATTGCTTAAAATGTCAAAGCTGTGAGAACAAATCCTTAACTTTATTCTGACCCGTGTATGTTTAAAGAATGACTATTATAACATATATTATTATGGACAAGTTTTTGTTTGTAAATAGAAATACAAAATAAATACACATATAAATAGAATATACATTACAGCCAGTACTTGTAAGATTTCCAATTGCAATGACATTAAACCAAACTGTTTGCAGATACCATGCACTCAGAAGCAGCCTATGACCCAAGACAGTCCAGAATAGAAAGGTCAGAGAATCAGTGTTAAAACTCACAACTCAGGTGACTGCATTCTTGTCATCACCTCAAGAGCATATTGTTTTACATTAAACCATGAGGAAATGAAAACGATTTCATTCAGACATTTGAGCCATGAATTAGACTCAGGCTCAACCTCCCTAGCTTTGATGGATTCCAGACGAACACAAAGAATGTCTTATATTCTTTCTGTGTTCAGAATTTGCAGTGGGGTCAGTACTGATTATCTCTATGTGCTGCTTTACAGAATCTGCCAAATTAGCAAATATGTTTCAGTTCTAAAAGCAGGAAAAAATCAGAAAAATGACTAGATAAGCTGTTTGTTCTTAAGAAATAAGAAAACAAGGAATTTTCTGAGGTGTACAGGGAAAGTACTAATCATTGTAAAAGATTTGCTGTGTTTTAAAACTAAAAACAAATCTCTTTTAGAGCTCTGTAAAATGAAAACATAGAAGTATTTAAGAGATAATTCTCCTATGCTCAAGAGAGACGTAGGTGGCTAGAAAATGTCTGCTCTACATGGAATACTAGCTGGCATACAGTAGAGATGGGGTTTACTGTTTGCTGTCTTCAGTGACCTGCTGCTGCATCAATCATGAAAGGCAGAGTCTTAGGAAGAATATCCAAGGCAATGTGTTTATTTCAGAGCTGCCTCTCCTGTATTTATTGCTTCTTATTTTAATTGCTTTTGCTTTTCCTTTTCAATCCAAAGTTTAGATCTGCGATGATTAGTGGTTTTTTTTTTCCTCTCAACAGCAAAAAGTTAATATTCCATGGACCTAAGTCCATCTGGTTTGCTCTAAAGAACCTAAACTGACAATACTACATACAAACATGAAATGATAAACTACATTCTTTGAGGTGATGAGGAGTAACTTAAGAAATGTGCACTTGGGAGGCAGCCAGGCATACTTTTGATCATGCAATCACAAGAAATTTCACTGTTCTGGGGAATGTCTTCATAATCAGCTTTTGTAAAAGCACTTGACTTAGTTCACTTTCTGTCAGGTGTCTATTTAAAACACGCAGGCAATTAATCATTCCGTTATCTGAACATCCATCACTGCATTAATAAATTATGGTTCATTCATCACATGAACTACTATGTACTGTTGCAAAACTAAGCTACAACTCTCCTGGCCAATAATATATGATTTGGTGAAATATCAAGTTTCCGAGTAACGCTTATGGTGTACTTTCATTTTTGTGAAAAATATGTCTGCATGTGAGAAAGTATACATGTGTTGAGCATGAAGAAAAATGTGAAAGGATAGCTTCAATTGCCAGAGAGTAGGATTAGAAAGGGAATATGGCTTCTACCGAATCCAAGAAACACCAAAAAATAAATTAAAAGTAAAAATAAATAAAAGAAATCTCCTTGATGTGGCATCATACATTTTTCTTTGTACATTTTTATATTGCTTTATTTGTATCAATAAACATATATCTTGTAATTTGAATACCTAATAAAAAAGGGAATTTTAAAAAAATAATCAATTTGATTTGTCTTAATTTGTTAAAAAATTATGTTACTAGGTTTCTGATGCCTCTACCAACCACCATTTACTTCCTGTGTGGAGCTGGGCAATTTGCTTACTCTTTTTATACCTCAGTATCCTAGCAGCTACAATGGAAACAATAACAATACAAACAAACCTTGCAAGAGTGGTTTTGATGACATGTTAATACATGCAAAGCACTCAGAACAGTGTTCAGCCTATATTAAAGAATGACTGTCAGCTTTTAGTAGAAGTGGTACTGTATCTGGAGCTATTCGCTAGGGTTTCTGGGTAACTCGACAGGTCTTGTGACTAAAGTATATTCTACAAAGCTACCTGCTTTTGGTTCAGAGCTTTGGACGGGTTTCCTCATTTAAATATTGATGGAAGAGAGGTAAGAAGAACTGCAAGCTTTTTCTTATTAAACAGAGTCAAAAGTGATCAAAAGCAGCCAAGGCTGCTTAATTCTTAACTAGGGAATTTCAGCCCTTAAAATTAAAATATAATTCAGGCAAAATTTATATTTTTAAAATTAAGTATCCTGATAATTGTGGTTTCTTGACAAGTGGTTGAAAACTGTTACTTTCAGGTAATATAGACAACATTTTTCATTATTCCTGCTTTTTAAAGTAATTATTTTAAAATAATTTTAAATAATATGTTTAAGCTGAATGTAACACACCGAAATATATGTGCTTACTACACTTTTAATTGAGAATACAAGTTATGAGTATTTTCCTATGTCATTTAAAATCACTTCAACCACACAATAAGATGTGTTCATAAATTCTCATAATACTATAAGAAACGGATCGGCAGTAGTGGGAAACTGCGGGGGAGGGGGGGAGGGCACACTTCATCAACAAGGGAACCTGCATAATGAATTGTACCACACATCTTTAACATAAATTTTTTTTTAAAAAGATGTGTCCATAAATGATATGTAGTACTGAAGTAAAATTAAGAAATACAACATTTAAAAATTACAAACAGCTATGGCTCTAAAAGGGATAGTAAGCAACAGGTATGGCAAACCAAACGTGTCAGAAGGGTTTCCCTTTCTTTAATACCTATACCCTTGTCCTTCTGCCTTCTTTGTGGTTCTGTTTCGCCAGGAACCAAATGGCAACAGAAATCCACCTGTTTGGTCCCATAAACACAAAGATGTGATTTCTCACTTGCACAGAAATCAGAGAGTTATTTCATAATGGAACTAGGAAACGTTTTCTTCCTAACAGAGGAAGCAAAAACAGATGGAGGCTGGTAGATTCCACCTACCCCGGGCTGTTTTTGTCCTTCGTCATTTCTTTGCAGGTGAACAGGCAACCTTATAGCTACCTGGGAGCTCAGTCGGATCTGATGAGAGTTTTGTTACCTGAGCCTGGTACTAGATGTCTTGCAAGCTCCACCCACTACCTCCGCTAGGAGCCTGGCTGTTTGGTCGTGGTGGTGGGGGGGAGAGGGGGGAGGTACAAGTATACAGACCAACATCCAAGGGAAAAGGAGACCCCAAACCCCACGAAGCAAGCTGTCATCACCCTAAAAATATGCTGTTCACTGAGTACAATGAAGGGAGCTGTTAAATGCAATTACTCTTCAGCTATGTAGGTGAGAAATATGCTTCTGGAAGTGTATTTTTCTTCACATACTACAAAGAAAACAGAAACGATTTAGAGACAGTGCCTTTTAAACTTTTAAACACCAAGGAACATAAGCGTATCGGCGTTGACACTGCTATCACTATAATTCATTGCGTGGTCACTATAGACTGTTTTAAACAATTTTTTATTGTATTAAACAATTACAATAATTGTTTAAATGCATTACTTAGTTAACCTCACAGTGGCCTATGAGGTAAACATTATCCATATTTCCATTTTACAAAAGAAAGAGTGGAAAATAACCAAGACTGAGGAATTTGCCCAAGCTTACAGAGTTAGTTCATGACAGACTTTAGATTTGAATTCTATACTGTGAGACCTCAGAGACTGACTTTTTGAGTACTTCTTCTCATTTCCCTCGCTTGCATTGCTTTCAGGAGAGCCCTTCATATCACCAGATCATTCTTCCTTTATATTAAAAGAATAATACTTAGATAAGGTATATTAGTGATTTCTTGTCAAGAATTCTATAGGAAATAAGCTTTAGTTACCCAAAGTCAAAATAATATTCTCAAAAAGTTTAAAATGCTCTCAAAGAAACATCTGACTTTCATTGCATTTTCAAAATAGGGGGTGTGGATGATGATATTAAAAATCTGTAAATACGGTTTTCATCTGTATTTACCAAGTGTCATAACAAATAGAAATACTTTACCAGAAAGAGTTAAGCCATGTATCTCTAAGGAATAAGTTGGGAAAAAACCTTATAAGATTTTTTTTCATCTTAGATCCATGTAAAAATTTGATTTGAAAGTAGAGAAGCTCTGTAAGGATTCCAAAAAGTCATGAAATAGTATAGCCCCAAGGTACTTCCACACATTGACTTGCTAAAAAAAAAAAGTAGAAATGAGTTAACTCCTCAGAGTACAAGCCAATTTGTTAAGAAATCAATTGTATTTGAACACAACAAGGGTTCGCCTTGCTGATTTCTAGAGGTAACAGTGACAGGGAGATGAGCCACCTCTCAACACAGTTATTATTTTTTACTGTCATCTATCTGCCTGGACTGGAAGAAAAAACTACCACAAAGCTAACGTCCATTTCATAGCCTAATAAGAAAGGGCTCTGCTTGCTTCTCTCTGCAAACATTATAATTTGAAAAGATGGCAAGGCTTTGTCTGTCAATGAGTTTGTTAACCACCATGCCCAACTGGAGAGAAATTAAAGCCAACTTGTTTGTTAGAAAGGACATAGTCTGGCTCACAAAAATTCCATTTTTGCCACTAATCTTCAGGAGGAACTAAATTTTTCTAGCACTTTAAGTAGAAAGATACAACTTGCCATGCCTAGAATATCTTCCTAAAGCTTTGTAATATGAGTAGTGCCAAGCTGTGAACTAATTAGCTTGAAGGTACTTTTATTCATTTCCCAAACATTTCTACCTAACAGGTAGACTCTGATCAAGTGGACATCTAGAGTAAACTTAAAAAGTAAAATTAAAGTCAATAAAGCAACAGGTAGACCTGGACAGAAAGAATCATGATGGATTCTCTGCCTGGGTGAGAGTAGTGAGAGGGTGCATAGGAGAGAGGCATGGTATTGAGACCGGCTGAAAGTGGTGCTATCTAGTGGTGCCGCCCCGAACCACGACCCAGACAGTAATGAACAGTTCTCAAACTGTGGGTACCACGTGGCTAGCTTCAGGATCTTGCAGGTGAATTTAGCCGGCTCTGTGAAAATCCTAATGTGCGAGTGGGCTCTTACAGTTGAGCAGTTAAGTCTCATGGTAGTTTTCACCCCTACACGGTTGGTTTGGTTTATAATGATTCAGAGTCCTCCCTTCTTGGGTATTTCATGCCTAAATAAAGCCCTTTAAATGACTACAAATTTGTCACCAGTCCATGAAGTTATACTAGAACGAAAATAGGGGTGATGAGTGTGTTTGTCTACTTCACTGTGCTGCAAGCCTCTGTAATAGCAGGACAGCAAGTGGAGATTATTGGGACTGCTTTAGTAGTTTCCATTTAATTCCCTGTAAATAAATAGCTCTGTTGGTAGACTCATTAGACAAAGGATTTAGAAATGCCAGAAGAATTCCCCTTGACTTCCTAATGCCTATCGCTCAAGGTCATATCTAAAGTATTTTATATTTGTTCTTAAATACTACAATTTACATTAAATTCCCCTAATGCTAACATGTGAAGTATTTATAAGAGAAGACCCCCCCAAAAACCAGAATTATCTTTTGGAGAGTGGGACCCTTGTAGTACAGGCTTCTCTTGCTAGGTAAGTGTTCTAGGAACCCATCAGCATCAGTGTATTAGCTAGCAGCGTTCAGCTTCAGTGAAGTTATTTATTTGAGATTATTTCAATGCTTTTGCCCTTTCGTGATGAGTAAATTACGAGGGCTCCTGTCCATACTACGTTGAACGTACAGCAGTTTTTGACCCAAACTGGTATGACCCTTGTGCTCCACCCTCCTTATTCACCTAATCTCACCCTGAGCGACTCTTTGTTTTTTCTTTCCCCAGATAATAAAAGTGCTCAAAGGGAAACATTTTGCCCATGTGGAAGGAAGGAGTAAAACAAAAAACAGCAGAAGCACTAAAAATGATCAAAATCGATGAGTTCAAAAATTGTTTTGAGCAGTGGAAAAACATCTCAATAGGTGTATTGCGTCAAATGGAAAGTACTTCGAAGATGGCTGAAGTTTAAACATGCAAGAATACATACATGGTTTTTTAAATAAGTAAACTCTATTTTCTGAGGTTTCCCCTATACACAGGGGATGCATATGCATGTGTGTGTGTGTTTACATATACATTTTCTACAAGAATTTTGGAATTAAATTTTTCAGATGATATTGTTTTATAAAAACTCAAACGAGGAATAAACATTTCAAACAGAAGTTTATAAATTCAAGCTCATTCATAAAAAATAAAAACAAAAATAAATGATGTGTTAATAGTCATACTGGGAGTATGGTAAGAATGGGAGTATTTATTTTTATACATCTAACCTGAGAATATAAATTGCTGAAAAACACTCTGATCATCTAGGTTAACATGCTGCACTGGTATTTTAACTTCCTCTTTGGTGATATGTTCAAAGACTAAAGATAAAATTTGATTTTATTATTTAAAAATTCAAACTGCTGAATAGTCTTTTTAGTATTACTTTTGAATTGCCTATATGCAAGTGGAAACTATGGCTAGAGTCTATTCATCACTGACTTGATAATTTTTAGATGCATGCTGAGGCCTATAATAAGCTTTAACCATCAATTGGAAGTTATTCTATCACCCAATACCAGAAAGAAATGAAAGTCACTTTTTAACTACATATCATATAGCTTACCACATAATATACCATATACTATATAATTTCTCAGCTACTGAAGTCAGCAGTGCTTTCAGCATGCAGAAGGAAAAAAGAAACACATTTTCCGTAGAGATTGAGATGATTGCCCGGTGACATTTATTGGTATTGAGGACACATTGAGCAGAAGTCCATATGGCATCCCTAAGCATGACTGTCCAGCAAATGTTGCACTCCTTCCTTCAAAGCAGAGCCTATTAGACCATAGCTTTTTGGGAATAGGGTGTGGGTATCAGACTATACCAATACATTACAAGACTATAATAATCTGGGTAATACCCTAGAGTTTCTAAAAGGGCTGTCTGCTTTGAAAACTACCAATGAAGGCCCACTGAGGAGAAGCACCACTATGAATGCTTTCTGACACATGGGAGACTTTTCTCAAAAGGTCAATTAAGTGAAATTTTATTCATGTTTCCAAATACCAGCCACAGTGAAACGTCACTTATCTAGCAACGTCACCTATCCAGAACCCAGTCAAAGATTTAAAAATTCACAAATTCTCAAATATTTTACTCACATAAGAACTTTAAGTGCAGAAACTAATTAGAACTACATCCAAGAGTTTATTTTCATTATTAACCTAATAATGTTTCTATCTGGTTTCTCATTCATTCAATGAATGTATTGAACACTTTGGTGAACTCATGGTGGCACATTCCTAGGTGCTAAGCATTCAACAGTAAGAAAAAGATTTATGTCTTTATCTTGTGGGTAAGATAAAACCCACAATGTCTGAGTGACAAATAAAAATGTGGTTGAGGTGGGGTGGGTAATGACTATTAGCCATATGGGAATTGCCTAGAAGGAATGAATTCAGAAACCCTACTGGCCTAGAATCTCTAAATTTAACAGCAAATGTGAGAAAAAGAAAATCAAATATCAGGAAAAAATTGAACTGAATAAAAACAATTTAAAAAACAAAAATAATGGTTTTAGTTCAGGCTGCTATAACAATACCATAGACTGGGTACCTCAAACAAACTTTTTTTTTTTTTCTTATAGTTCGGGAGGTTAGATGGCTCTGATGAGAGTACCAGCTGGGGTCAGGTAATTGGTGAGGGCACCCTTCCTGGTTTGCAGAGGACTATATTCTCACTGTGTCCTTACATGGTAGAGAGAACACTCTGGTGGTCCCTTCAACTCCTTGTAAGGACACTCATCCCATTACTAGGACTCTGCTCTCTTGACCAAATCTAACCCTAATACCTCCCAAAGCCTCCACCTCTAAATGCCATCACATTTGGAATTAAGGTTTCAACATATGATTTTTTTTTTTTCTATTGAGTCGGAGTCACAGTTTGTTGCCGAGGCTGGAGTGCAGTGGCATACTCCTGGCCACCACAACCTCGATCTGCTGGGCTCAGGTGATCCTTCTGCCTCAGTCTTCCAAGTAGCTGGAACTACAGGCGTGTGCCACCACATGTAGCTAATTTTTCTTGATTTATTGTAGAGATGAGATCTCAACAAGTTGCCCAGGATGGTCTCGAATCTCAGGCTCAGGCAGTCCTTTCACCTTGGCTTCCCAAAGTGTTGGGATTATAGGCCTGAGCCATTGTGCCCGACCTCAACATAAGAATTTTAAGAGGGCACAGAAACTCAGTTCATAACAGTAACAAACAAAAATATAGACACAATGTTTAAAAAAAACGAATGTCTTCTGAATATTAACAATAGCCCAAACAACAACACAACTATCATTTTCATTATTTTTCTCAAAGCAGGGTTCTAAGTACCATCATGCATTATCTCATTTAACCATTCCAGCACAATGGAGATGGGACTCTTAATAAACCCAGTTCATATAGAGGTGTGGGCTAAGGTACTTACAGGTCAGTAACTGTTCCAAGATCCCGAGGCTAGTAAATTACCAGCACCAGAGAAATGCTAATCTAATTCCATACCTATCAGACAACTTTAATGGCCCTGCACTAACATGCGAGGCTGTATCTTAAGCACACTGCAGTCAATATTATTGAATCTTAACTGTAGGCTTGGCATTGTTAAGTTCTTAAGAGACATAATCTGATCTACAACTTAGAACAAATTCATAAGAACAGCACTACTTTTATTTTCATTTTACAAATGATCAAAGTCAATCTCAGAGCAGCTAAATAATTTTCCCAGTTACAAAGCAGAAAACCCAGTACTGTCCAATAGCCATAGAATATAAACCATATATGTAATGCTCAGAGAACCAAATAAAAAGTACAATCCCATCCACAATAACCACACACACACAAAAAGAAATACTTTGGCTTCTTCCTAATAAAAGTGAAAGATCTTTACAACAAAAACTACAAAACACTGTTCAAAGAAATTAAAGAAGACACAAACAAATGGAAAACTATTCCATGTACATGGATTGGAAGAATCAACATTGTTAAGACGTCCGTCCTACTCAAGGCAGTCTATAAATTCAACGCCAATACTCATTAAATTACCAACATCATTCTTCTCAGATCTGGAAATGACAGTACAGAAATTCATATGGAAACATAATGACCACGAATTGCCAAAACAATCCTCAGCAAAAGAAACAGAGTGAGCGGTATTATACTTTCAGAGTTTAAATTTTATTATAAGGCCACAATAATCAAACTGGCCTTGTATTAGAACAAGAACAGGAACAGAATAGAGATTCCAGAAACAAAATCTCAATTTCTCAAACAACTCACCTTATATAAAGCCTCCACCAACAACCACTGGGGAGAGGAGAGCCTATTCAGTAAATGGTACTGGGAAAACTGGCTGACCACATGCAGAAGAATGAAACAGGACCTCTAACTATCAACATACACAAAAATCAACTCTAAATGGATCAAAGATCTAAACACAAAACTTCAAACTATAAGAATTTTAGAAAATGCAGGAGACATCCACAAAGAAGTTGGGATAGGCAACCAATTCCTGATCAAAAGCCCATGCCATAAGAGATAAGATAGACAAATGGGACCTCATCAAACTGAAAACCTTCTGCAAAGCAAAGGAAACCATCAAGAGAGTGGGAAGACAGTCCACAGAATGAGAAAAAAATATTTACCAACTGTATATCTGACAAAGGCCTAACATTCCTAACATTCAGGATTGACAAGGAACTCAAATGTGCTAAAAGGAAAAAAAACAAACAGACCTATTAAAAAATGGACAAAAGATATAAATAGACACTTCTCTAAAGAAGACATACAAGCAGCCAACAGATATATGAAAAAATACTCAGTCTCTAATCATCAAAGAAATGCAAATCAAAACCATACTGAGATACCACCTAACTCCAGTCAGAATGGCCATCATTAATAACTCAAAAATAACAGCTGTTGGTAAGGATATGGAGAAAAGGGAATGCCTCTATACAGTTGGTGCGAGTGTAAACTAGCACAACCTCTGTGGAAATCAGTGTGGCATTTTCTGTAAGATCTAAATATTGACCTTCTATATGACCCAGCAATCCCCCTTCTCGGAATATACCTGGAGGAACTGAACTCATTCTACAAAAAAGATACCTGAGCATGCATTTTTATTGCAGTACTATTCACAATAGCAAAAACATGGAACCAACCACACTGCCCATCAAAAGTGGACTGGATAAGAAAATGAGGTACATATACACAATAGAATATTACACAGCCATAATGAAGGACAAAATTATGGACTTTGCAGCAACTTGGATGGACTTAGAGTCTATCATACTCAGTGATCGATCACAGAAACAAATAACTGAGTGCCATATGTTTTCACTCATAAGTGGACACTGAACATTTATCATAATACTGTAAGAAAGGGATTGGCAGTAGTGGAACACTGCCAGAGGGAAGGAAAGGGGAACACATAAGATCAAGAAGGATATGTGATCCCAAATAAGGTGAAGTGAGGACAAATGGGAGACCCAAACTTCACCTTTACGATGACGACTTACATACCTAATCCTGAATTGTACTCCACATCTTTAAAATAAAAAAGAATATAAGCCATGTATGTAATTTTAACTGTCCCAGAAACCACATTATAAAAAAGTATCTTTAATCATGTTTTATTTAATCCAGCACATCAAGATATTATCATTTCAACATGTAGAAAATATAAAAATTATTAATGAGATATTTTACATTCTTTTTTCATATTACATCTGGAAAATTCAGGGTGCATTTTTCATTTACAACATATGTCAATACAAACTAGAGTCTCCTGCTTTGAACACTATAATATAGGAAATTAGAAGCATTTCTCTGCTTTTGGCGAGTTTCCCAATCTCTTTCCTTATTAGGTTACTTTGGATTTGCATATAACTGCTCAACAATTTAGTACTTGTGTCTCTACCTTGATCTTCAAAATGTACCTCTATGTTGATATTCATGGATGCAATCAGATTCATCTGTATAACAAAGTATGTGTGAACAGTCCCTAAAGATCGAAACGGCCATTAGAAAGCGAACATCTGAGACACTTGCTTGCCCTATTCCCATGGCACCTCATATATGCTGTCTTGTGTATTTATTTATCTTTCTCTTTTCTCACATCTCTCTAGCTACAGTATAAGCCCCTGAGGACTTTTCTTTGCATCTTTACAGTCGCAGTCTCAGTGTCATGTACCTATTAGACAGTCAATGTGTTTTAAGAGATGACAACTGAGTACCTTGAAGAGCCGTCTTGCAGCCTTCGCTGTATCTGCCACAGCACCTTGGCATAGACTGTCAATTCATTTATTGAGTGAATACGTTTTGCTTCACTGGTTAATTTGAAAAAGTCTACTGCACTCAGTGTGAAATAGCCATTATAGAGATTATATAAGAGGGTTGCTGGAGATCATCTAAAATTTAGAAATTTATTTGCCATCCCTTATTCATATGAACCTGTTGCCAAATTGGGGTCAAGATTCCTAATCTTGTTCTCTTTTCACTGGTTTCCATGATTTCTTTCTGTTTATACTCTTCTTAATTTGTCCCAAAAGGAGAGTACTGTCCTCTGGGGCAAAGATCAAAGTAATGAAATAAAGATTGTGGACTGTTGAAAAAAACCTAGTTGTATTGGCATGAAAGACAGAAAATCGTAGTGTAGCCTCAAAAGAAAAGGTGAGAATAAATTCCATTCTATGCTAAAAATCTGTTATTTTGGAGATATGAAGAGGGACATTTTATTCAATGCAAAAATATGCTATGAAATGAGACCTTAAACATTACATGTTGTCATCTAAAGTTTAGAATTATAGCTTCTAGAAATAATATTCCCCTGTACATTGATAGCCTTGCTATTCTTGTTAAGAGATTACTCACAAGTATGCTGATGCATTTAAACATCATTTCCTTAACAAACTGGAATTTTTTTTTTCCACAGAAGCACAGGAACTTGAGAAATTATCTCACAATGATTTTTAAAGGAAATTATGTGGAGATGAAAATCAGTATAAATGGTAAGAGAAAGCATTTTGGAGCCTTATAAATCTGGACTTGAATCCTGATTATGCCACATAGTGCTGCTGGACTAAAAGCACATAGAATGGACAGATGCTATTTTTTTTTTTTTTTTTGCTCAGGCAGCAGTCATCCCCCTTTCTTTTCAGGGAAGGACTAATGTGCAACTTATCCTCTTCTTTCCATGGTGTTTGAGTTATGTTGACCTCACTTCCCTGCCCCTGGGGAGAGCATGGGATTCAGGCCAAGGAAAATGATATTTAATTCCAGAAATGTACAGGAGGTATAGGGAGGGAGGCACAGCTGGTCTACTAAGAGATGGTGAACAGAGAGGATGTGCACCTGCAGCGTCTAGATGCTATTAATGCCACCTCAGAAAGGAAGGCTGTGAAGGTCGCAGACAGAGAGGAAAGTGTGATCCTGAAATGGAGAGTTTATTCTTTGGGCTCAGGCACATTTGAAGCCAACTCTACCCCTAGACCTTCTGTGAACCATTAAAACTGAAGTTTTCTGTCACTTGAAATTGTCGAGGTCCTGCTTGGAATCCTAACTGCTCAGAGGCTGAAGTGGGAGAATCACCTGAGCCCAAGAATCCGAGGCTTCAGTGAGCTGTATCACAACACTGCACTCCAGCCTGAACAACAAAGCTAGAGACACTGTCTCAACAAACAGACAGACAAACAAATAAGAAAAAATTAAGCACAAAGAAAAAAGAAATTGTAAGGTCCTGATAAAAACTGTAAGATATCAAACTTCACTTAATCTCAATTTTTTAAAGTGATAAAATAGGCACAACCCCTCACCCATCTTATTAGGTTGTGGTGAGGAGTAATTTGGATTATATTCATAAAGCCCCTGGAATACAGTGGAAAGGCATTCAATCAGCGGTGGCTATTTTGATTCTAAGTGGGGCTTGAGAGTGAGGTTGTTAAGAATTTGAGCTCTTGACCCCCAAACAGATCACGTTTGAAACTTGAATATGCCAATGACCAGTAGTGCACACATGAGTGAGATTATAACTCAATTCTAGTTTCCAAATTTGCAAACTGGGAATAACGACATGCATTTGATAGACAGCTCGTACCTATTGGAAATGACATAAACAGGGGCTTTGCTCACTGCATGGCACATGGCAGTCATGAAATGTTGACTATTGTTTACATTATTACTGACTTCCATAATTACTAACTCCACTGTAAGGATAAAGCATTATAAATAGTATCTGTTTTAGTTTTTAGGCTAAAACATATGATAATTTTAATTTTTTCTGCGGATAAGAAAAAATATGTGATGCAGGTTTGAAAAAAGCTAGCATAAACTTCAAAAGTGAAAATGGATGTGGCAACATCCAGAATAAAGGTAAAGCCCTACTTTCCTCTTCCTCCATCTGGCCACTTCTGGTCAGTCAGAACACTTTCCATTGGTCATGAAAATATGACTGACCTCATCCTATAAAGCAGTGATGAATCAGAGCACTGAAGGGTAAGGAAATATGTCACATGAAGATGGTTATCATATCTGGGGATGCTGAACTTCCAGAAAGCAGAGGGAATTCGATAGGGCCACTTGCTACAGTGGTGAAGAGGGAATGTTCCAGAAGACCAGATAGCAAAGTAAAATAATGGGGAGGTAGCGTCACTTTTATTTTGAGTCAAAAAGTACCCACTTTCCATGGATGGATGGTTACCTCTGTCTGGTCACATAAAGGGTGTACTGGTTCTTCATCTGGGATATAAAGTCTTACCTACAAGTCTCCAATGTGCTTATAAAGTCACACAAACATAAATAATTCAAGCTTTTATAAAAGATTAAACAGATGTACTGATATTTATCAGGAATGGACACGTCCCTTTAATAGCATCACAGATCTTCACACTCAAGGGTAATTAAGGAGAAGACCTGACTGAATAACTGACAAGCCCAGATTAGTAGGTAATTTTGTTGTTTTTTTATGTGTGTTTGGGTAGCCTCTATCAATAGCAACAAAACCAGCAAGTGAAGTTTTGCTGCCAATAAGAGCCCTTCAGAATCTGTACTAATAAACTCCTTAGTCAGTTTTCAAGGTTCCCTCCTGTCCCACCAATGTCACCTCCCATTCTCTCACTTCCTCAGCCACACTGACCTTGGTGTTCCTCAAACACTGCAAACACGTTTCCATCCTCAGCATTGGTCACTTGTCGTTCCTTTGACCAGTCTTTTACCAGGTGTCTGCACTGCGATGCCTCATTCAGCACTCAGCTCAACTATTGCCTCCTCAGAGGTGACATTTGGCCACCACAGCTAAGGCAGTTCTGCCTCACCCCACTCTGGCTACTTTCAGTCACGCTGCTCTGTGTTATCTGTTTCACAGCAACAGTCACCACACCGTGGGGCCTGTCTTGTTGAAACATTTGGTCACTTGTTAATTATCTCTCTCCCTCACTAAGTTTAAAGGGAATAAAGACCTCAACTGTTTTATGCATAATGTATCTCCAGCATCAAGAATAGCACCTGCTTCCTAGGAAGCACTCAATACATAGTCGCTGAATGAATGAACTGGATTTTCTTAATCCATTCAACTTTAACATTAGTTAATTTTTAATTTTTCCTAGCACAGATAAACTTTTTAAATATAGAAGTAAAAAAAAAACAATAAATATAAAGGTAAGGTTTAGGTTAATTTCTGTCCAAATGGTTACAAATTAAGAAAAATGAACTCAGCTTTTTATTCACCCAGAATTATTGAACAATGAGCAAGTAAAAGCATCACTCCTGAGAAAGCAATTTTTTTCTTTTTTGAGTTGGAGTCTCACTCCTTCACCTAGGCTGGAGTGCAGTTTCATGCACGCTCACGGTCACCCCAGTGTTGAAATTCTGGGCTCCAGCAATCCTTCGCCTCAGCCTTCTGAGTAGCTGGAACTACAGATGCATGCTACTATGCCTGGCTATTTTTTATTTTTTACTGCTGAGATGAGGTCTCGCCAAATTGTCTGGGCTGGTCTTGAACCCACAGACGCAGGCAATCCACTCGCCTCAGCCTCCCAAAGTGCTGAGATTACAGACTGAGCCACCAAACCAGGCTGAGAAAGTAATTTTTTATTTTTTTTTTTAGTGACATTCAGTGGCTTCAGAGTCAAAACACATGACATCACCCATAAAGTATGCGGCTTCAAAGCACATCAAAAGCTCCTATTCTTTTGGAAATTGGCTATATTATACTTTAGTGTTACAATCCTTAATGAATTTTGCAATAGTTTTTTTCTTTTCTCCTCATCTGTACAGTATAGCAAAGTTTACAATTCTGAAACAAAACTGGCTTTTGCTTAAACTTTGGCAAACAAAATGCAAAATGCTCAATTATTTAGTGGAATAGTAGTGTTGCTTAAACCACTGGGACCATAGTAAAATCTCAAGTGATCTCATCAACATACACACCCACACAAACATGCATGCACAGAACTACAAAATGAAATGCTTTAAATGTAGGTAGCATTACTTTCTTGTTTTATTAGGAGAAAATATTTATAATTGGATCATGCGATCAGAAAAGTAGGAAACTTAAAAGATAAGTATACAATTTGCTATTTTAAAAAAATGTGATGTTATTTTTCTCCTCCTAAAATGACTTTTAAGTTTGCATGGGGACATTTGATGGTAGACTAATCACCTAAGCATAAAAATAATTTTAATGTAATTGCTTTTAAAATGAATTTAACTGCTAGGTAAAAGAAAATAGAAATGTTTATTTTGTTATATATCTACACGAAAAAAAAACAAGAAAAGTATATTTAAAAGTATATCCCTTTCAATATTATTTAGAAAAGTGAATAACTAAAAGTAACTACAACCTAGCAATAGCCATTTAAATAAACTGTATGGGATAATATTCCATAGTTAAAATGACTGAGATAGATAATAGATAGATGAAAAAATATGATAGATGATAGGTTAGATATATAGATGATAGATCTATAGATGATAGATTAGATGAGAAGTTAGATGATAGATGGATAGATAGATGACAGATTAGATAGATGGATGATAGATCGCAATATGAACATATTTTGAAAACACTGTTGATTGAGAAAAGCAAGTTACCATGAGGTACATCCAGTATGATACAATTTACATACAGTTATAAAAAATCAAAACACTGTATCCCCATAGTTCTTCATTCAACACAAAATTTTTAGGCACTTAGTCTATGTCAAACATTGTTCTAGGCAAAATAACGATAATAGAAAGTCCCTGACTTAACCTATGACCTAGTGAGGGAATAGAGAACAAGCAGATAAAAGCATGCATACATACATGGATACATTCATAAGCAAATTGTATCAGGTAGTGGTATGTTTTATGGGGAAAAATAAGGCCCTGATACAAGATCACGAAGGCAGTTCAACTACAGATGAAGTGGTTCCCTCCACCCCCTCCAGGAGATAACTTTTGATCAAAAACCAAATGCAGGCCATAAGCAAGCCACACAGGCCTTCGGATGAGTAAACCAAGGGGAAGGGTGAGTGAATGCAAAAGCCAGAGATAGAAATGTGCTTGGCGTACTCCCTAAAGGGCAAGGAGGCCAGTGTCCCTGGAGTCCCTGGAGCAGGGAGTACATGGGAGGGCAGGTGCTGTAGCCTGGATCAAACAGGGCCTCATCAAACATTGTAAGGATTTTGGATTATATTACAGGAATGATGGAGACCCAGGAAGGTATGTGATCTGATGTGTGATTTTGAAGGATCAATCTGGATGCTGAGTGGTGAAGAGATAGCATAGCATTGCACTCAAGCTATGAGACAGTAAGCAGAGAACACTTAGGAAATGTTGTAGAAATCCACACAAAAGACGACAGAGCTTGCTTAAGCAACTCCTAGCAAAAGGAGGTGAAAGGGACTAGAATTAAGATATATTTTGAAGATAGAGCCAAGCAGATGTATTATTTGTGGATAAAATGATATGTAGTAAATGCATAAGACTAAACAAGTAAATCTATGATAGTGTTACCTTTAGGGCAGGGAAAGGGGGAATAGGAAAATACAGACAAATCCACCTTTCTCTAATAATTTATTTTCTTTAGGAAAAAGTATTCTGATGGTGAACATGGTATAATATTAACATTTATTATTTTGAGATTTGGAGTAGTCAGATGTTTGTTTTATTATCTTTGTAATATTCTGGTTTTCCATATTTTCCCAGAGGAATTATATTCTATTCAGAAAGAGTGATATTTACACTTAATTTTGTCTGAGAATCATTTATTCATTAATGTATTCATTTATGTAACACATATACCTTGAGTACCCACTCATGCCAGATGCTGGTGTAGGTTCTGTTGAAGCTATTACAAGCAAAACAAAATCCTCATGGTGTTTATTCCCTGGGAGAGGAGGCAGAGTTGAATATATAGAAATATAACACAATGCCACTTTAGATTAGAAGATATGAAGAAAAATAAAGCATGATGACAGAATTATTTTAAATTGGTCCTAGCTTTGTTTTCTTATAAGGGAAATCTAACCCACTGAGTTTTATTCCTGTCATTATTAGTCATAAATTTAATAATATATCATAGGTACATGGGCAGCTGACAGTGACAGGGAGGATAAGAGCACAGACCTTGCAGTCAGAACAGCTGGGTTAGAGGTGGCAAGGATATCTGCTCTGGCTTAAAACAACAATTTATCATTTTTATTATCTTCATCATCGCCATCGTCATCATTAAATCTCATGATTTTGGGGGGTCAGGAATTTAGACTCACATAACAGGGTAACAAATTCATCTCTGTCACATGATCTCAGCTGGAACGGCTCAAAAGTCTGGAGGATGGAACAACTGTAGGCTGGCTTAGCATCCCTTTGGCATGCCTTATAAGATAGTGGTCTCAGGATAGCTGGACTTTTATGTCAGCTCAGAATTCCAATAGCAAGCCTTCCCAGTTTTGTGTGTAGAAGCTGGAAGACTTCCTATGACCTGGCCTCAAAAGTCTTAGAGCATCATCTCTTCTACATACTTTTAGTCAAACAAATTACTAAGGCCAGTCCAAATTCAAGGGAAGGGGAATTAGATATTACCTCTCAATGAGAGATGTAGCAAAAAATTTACCACAGCAAACTACTTAATTATTCAGAGATGCAGTAATCTAGTTCATAACATAGAGCAATAATGTTTAACTCAGAGATTTGTAAGAATAGACTACGTTTAGTAAGGATAATATTGAAAGTGTCTAGTATATAGTAGGACCTCTATAATGGAGCTGTTCCTTCAGTTTTATAGGAAACTAACAAAGAGATTCCAAAACTATTTCCCTCTGAGATGAGGAAGGTCCAGAAAAACCTTCAAATCCACAGGTACTGGATTGTGTTGTATTATAAAAAGGCTCTATTATTTTCTGTAGCAATTGAAAGACCACAGTAAGAAGATAAATGGAAATACTGGCTCTAAAATATTCCAGACTCTGTGGATCTGTGTTAGTGCTCACAATTTTATAACACCCATAAACTAGGCAGCAGCTTGGTTTCAGTAGAGGTAGGGTATCATTTTACACCCAGCAGGTGTTTGGAAGAGGAGAGAGTTAGGTAAGTGATGTCTTTATGCTTAGGATTACAAAATCAGTACTTTTCTTCCTGAGGCAGATGTTAAATCCAAGGCAGTTAAACATATTAATAAATGTTCCTTCCCTTAGTTCTGAAATGAAGTCAGATAGGTAAAGAGCATCATCTATATTTGAAGAAAGTATGGGAAACACAACATTCATTCCCATCTGTGCTGTATACAATTGTATTTTTAAATGCTAGCTAATTTCATACCATTGTTTTCCTCTAAGGACTAGACAAACTAAACTGGACCACTGATTTATATAACACATAAAGTTCCTTTCAATTTTTTGTAATGGCTGTTTAGATGTTTAAAAATACATATTCATTTTGAAGGGATCAATACTTCAAGAAAAATACTTAAAGAGAATAAAATATACTAATTCATTATATAAATGAAAGCACTAAGTTCTATCACACACAAAGAAAAGGCTACAGAAATCTTTCTATTCTTAGTTTTCATCTTAAGGGAACATACACCTCTATAACCATTGATTCAAGGGAGAAGCTGTTATAGAGATTACTGGTAAATATTTACACTGAACATGTATAAGTTTTAAATATACTGAATAAAATATTGGAAGGCATTTATAAATTCTACCCAAATTTTACAATCATATTTCCTTAGCAAAACTGAGAAACCCAAAAGCAGTCTGGAAAAAACCCAAACATTCCTAGTGGAGAGAGAAAAAATAAAAAATAACATACATATATGTATATATATATTCTAATACTCCTCCAAAAATGGGAAAATGTTTAATATATGTCACAGATTATCTGATAAAGTAGTATTTCTTAAGTGTATCAGATGCTCTGCTAAGATCTAAAGACAGGGAGAAGAAATCCTTAACTCTTGAGGAGCTCAAAATCATGGGCAAATATCCTTCCCTCCTCCATTGGGGATAGAGGATGGAAAGTGAGATTACGGAGGTCACCTTTAACAGAGCAGCCACTGTTAGCGAATTTCAAGCTGGGAAACAAACATGAGCAGATGTGGGTCATAGAAAGATCACATACTGGAAGAAGCATAATGTGACTCCAAGGCTGAGGGACAATAAAGCCTCTCTTCTCCTTCCTTGGCCAATTTTGGATCTGAATCCTCACTGCCACACACTGGTTATGTAGTTTCAGATAAGGATCTCAACTGCTCCAAGTTGAGTTTCAAGTTCCTATTCTGTCAAGGAGGTTTAAATCTGTGTTCCTGATTGAGCAGATAAGCATTCATGTTGGGGGTTTCCAGGGTGACCTGGGGATACCTGTTACACCAGGCCATGCCTCCAAGGCATCCCGTAATCATGAGATGCTTACCAATGTTGACATTTTGGTTTTGAATTTCTAACTCTAATATTGTTATTTCCTCAGTATATGTTAATTGTTTTTGATGCTTCAAAATCCACTTACAGTACCCAGGCACTAGACAGTTTTCCTTAAGACCAACACTCTGAACTAATCATCACTTTAATACATGAATGTTCTAATCCTATACTATATAATACTAAACAGGCTTGAAGCCCCAGCCTAGTGCCATCTACAATTTTTCACCTACATTTTTGAAAAATTATATTGAAAATTCTAGGTCCATGATTCTGGAATTCCATAGAATAATTAGCCAAATATCTGCTGAGGCAAAAACTGTAGACTAGTAGACTCCACAACCCCCTCCTTCTTTTGCTCTCTGTAGAAGAGAAGCTAGTGAGAGAAATACTTGAACATTCAGACTCTCTTGCAGGCAGGAGCAACCATGTGACAAGTCCTGATCAGTGAGAGATAGCTAAAAGTCTTTTGGGTAATAACACAGGAGAGTCTTCCATCTTTTACTCACTCCCCTCATTCCTGTGGAAAATACCCATAAAATGCATCAGGGTCCTGAGGAAATATACTTAAAGGAGTTCATTTCCTCAATAACATCCTCAGGCACCAACAATTAGGCTTCCTAGCTCTAGATTTCTTCTCATGTGAGAAAATAAACCTAGTACTTGTTTAAGCCGTTGTTTATAGCTATGTTGTCCAATATGGTTGCCACTAGCTATTTGTGGCTGTTAAATTTTAAATTAATTATCATTAAATAAAATACATAAAATAGTTCCTCAGTATTGGACAGTGCAATTGTAGAACATGTCCATCATCACAGAAATTTCTAGTTAAATATTACTGAGGAAAATTTTGTTATTTGTATGTATATAGTATGAATGCTACAGTTGCTAATATTCTAATTAAACTAGAGCAAGAAGATTTCAGTCCTCATCCCTCAACTAAGACCATGCATCAGATATTTGATTGTTTATTCCAGATTGAGATATCTCACATTGATTTATCACTTGTCCTTCATCTAAGAGATTTCTTACAGTTTCTTAGAGCATTAGATTAGCCTGTCCAAACATATTCTTCACATAGTCCCACATAGCCCCAAGTCATCAAGTATTCTCCATGGAGATAATGGCAAAATTATGAAAATTAATATTCATATGTTAATATTTCAGGAAGAAAGTAAAAACAGCCACAATCACATCATAGTAACAGCACCACCAAGTTACAGCTACTGACTTTAATTTATGATGGCCTCCCTACCAGAGTGGTAGTTCCTAGCCTTTCCAGAATCTACCAGTTTCTTTTATTCTCTTAAAAATTAATCCATGATGAGAGCTGAATCTGACACCCACATCACCCACAGCTGCATGTCTGGTGGTTTGAAGTGTTCTAAGAAGCTCTGTCTTGCAATCTCTAATTGGGCTTCAATGAATACACTCATGAATCACTCTACAAAACGTGAAGGCCAATTGTAGAATTAAAATCAATGGGTGGAAATATCTAATGAGGCAATTTCTTAAATTTTTAATTTAGTAACAGCAGAAGAGGGAGAAGTGGTAAAAATCTCAAATATATTTCTAACAAATTTCCCTATATAGTAATTTCAGTTTACTTATATGTCATAAACATGGATTATAATAATAGTATCTAACATTTATTGAGTATTTACTATAAGCCTGGCAGTCTTGCAAGTAATGTTCATATACTTTTATTTATTTATTTTTATTTTTTGAAAAAAGGTCTTGCTCTTGTCACCCAGGCTAGAGTACAGTGGTGCGATCATAGTTTACTCTTGTCTTGAACTCCTGGGCTCAAGGGATCCTCCCGCCTCAGCCTGTTGAGTAGTTAGGACTGCAGGTGCATGCCACAAAGCCAGCTAATTTTTGTACTGTTTGCACAGATGGGGTCAAACTCCTGGCCTCAAATGATCCTGATCCTCCTGTCTCAGCCTCTCTATTTGATGGAATTATAGATGTGAGCCACATCACACACTGTACACTTTTACCTAATCTTGAAAAATATGAGTATACTGTGAGATAGGTACTATTATCATCCTAATTTTGTAAATCAGGAGACCGAGAGGCAAAAAGTTTGAAAAACATTTCCAAGGTCACACAACTGAGCAGAAATGAACCTTAAATTGAAATCCACACAATCTGTATCAAGGGTTTTCATTCTTAATCACTATACCCTTAAATTGATCATGTTCCTAAAGAAGGAAGTCAGGAATTACTCAGTGATCCAGTGGAGGAAATATCACTTTAATTCATGTGCTAGGATACTTCAGAGAAATTGAAGACCACACTGAAACATTTCTTCCTCACTTATAACACTACTTCCTGAAGAAAAGAAAACAACAATCAGGAATACAAGTATTTCCTAAGACATAAAGTTACCATAGATTCAGGCTTGATCGTCCAAGTATTTTAAAAGACCAAATATATGAAGACATATGAAAGAGGCACATGACAGAACTAAGAGGCCTTTAAAGCCTGTCCAGCACTTCTGATTTTACATACCCATTGATTCATCCTTTCCACTATTATGAATTCACGCTGAGGACATAGTTTTGAATGTTGGAAAACTGTATTGGATGAATGGTCACTGTATTATTCTCCTAATAGTTAAAAATTAGAAATAATCTAAGTGTGACAAAGAGAACTGGCTACATACATAATGGGATATATAATGGAATGTTTACCCTCACTTACTAGGCAGCCATGAAAAATAATATTATTGAAGAATATTTAATTACATAGGATATTCTCATGATGTACATTTTATTGGAACAACTAGATGAAAGTCTGAATCCATTAAAATATATAGAAAAATTGGGGGGGAAAGTACACATAAATAGTTAAATGTTCACTTGGATGATTTAATTACAGATAATTCTGACATTTTCCCTTTTATTAATATTTACATGTACCTTCTAAGTTTTTCTGCAAAGAACTAAGAGTAGTTTTTTCTTCTCTTTTTTATTTTTTTGAGTTGGAGTCTCACTCTGTCGCCCAGACTGGAGTGCAGTGGCTGCCCCGGCCACTGCAGCCTCGACCTGCTGGGCTCCGGCGATCCTTCCACCTCAGTCTTTCAAGTAGCTGGAACTACAGGCGTGCGCTACCACGCCTGACTAATTTTTTATTTATTGTAGAGATGAGGTCTCGCCAAGTTGCCCCGGTGGGTCTCGAACCCACGGGCTCAGGCAATCCCCTCACCTCGGCCTCCCAAAGCGCGGGATTATAGGCTGAGCCACTGAGCACAGCCTTAGTTTTTTCTTAAGAAAGAAATGATTATTTTATTTAACAGATTTCTTGAAAAAGGAATTTAAAAGATTTCACATTTTCCCTACGCTTTATCTAAGATCAGAGGATAGAATTATTTTTCTCTGCATAGAGAGGCTCCTGAGAGCAGATAGGATTCATTACTCAAAGAAAGGGTAGCAAACTCATAGGAGATGTATGGTTTTCTTTTTCTCTTTTAAAAAAATCTTCTGTGGTTTAAAATGCTATCCACATGCACAAATCAACTGAGCCAAATTTTCCTGTACTTTTAAAATCTAATTTTGCTTTACCAAAAGTTTGAATAATGTTGGAAATCCACTGAATAAACAACTGTTCTGAACACTAAATTAGCAGAACAGAGGCCTAGAGAATAAGCTCAGTTTAGAAGTATCTTTAGACTAGATAATTTGCCTGCCAGAATTTAGCCAACTTATTTTTTTCAGATTTCTTCTAGGGTATAACCTAGCTATAAATACAGAAATAGCTTCTTAAATAAAGCCTAATCATTTAATTTGAGTGACAGTTCCAAGACAAAACCTGAGACTGCTGTGATGAAAGTGTAGGATGGTCAAAAGGACAGTTTATGACTGCATTTTAGAACAAATATTAAATCTGAGTGTATTCATCACATGCACTTTGTGGGTAATGGGTACAGTTGTTTTTTTTTTTGTTTTTTTTTGAGTTGGAGTCTCACTCTGTCCCCCAGACTGGAGTGCAGTGGCTGCTCCCGGCCATCGCAGCCTCGACCTGCTGGGCTCCGGCGATCCTTCCGCCTCAGGCTTCCAGGTAGCCAGAATTACAGGCACGCGCTAACACGCCCGGCTGATTTTTTGATTTATTGTAGAGATGAGGTCTCACTGCCCAGTTTTGAAAGACTGAATTTACAGTAATGAGAAACCTGGGCCCTCTTGAAGTGTTTTTCCTTATTAATTTTTATTTAACTAGATGCTAATTTAATCAATTATAGTAAGAAACAAAACTTCTAGGGGGCCAGACTATTTATTCATTATGAGAGCAAAGATGGTGGCTCTGTGAAAACCAGAGTCCAGGCTGTGATCCAGTGGACTGGCTCAGCTCTAGAACTAATGTCATTGAGCTCTGGAAATCAGAGGAATCCAAAATGCTTGTAATGTTGGATATTTATCCTGGTCAGCTGGGGGACCATCTCTCCTGGCTAATACCAAAGACCGTTTTGACCTTCTCTTTTGTAGGCTCCATTCAAATCGTTCATCTCTTTAAAAATCTCTATAATATTAAATATCCATATAACATCAAGTGAAGTGAAGTGTAGTGTTTAAGAGCAAGCATAGTCTTGGGTGTCAGAAAGAAAAAGATTCAAGTTCCAACTCCACAATTGACTGTGGTCTTAGGCAAGTTACCTTTAAAGCTTCTCTCTCTTTTTAAAATCTAGGGTAATTAAATCTAGGATAATTAAAATAGCTACCTTATAGAGTTGTGAGCACTAAATGAATGCTCTAAAATGGCATAAAAATGAATGCTCTAAAAATGGTAGTTATTGCCATAAGGGTGAATATGCACCATGAAACTATAACGTCTACTGCCAGAGAATTTCTCTAAACACCCACATAATCAGAACATTGGGGTATAATTAGCACTGGCCACTCTTACAGTTGTATAGAAATGATCAGTCTCTTTGCATATATTTAATGGAAAAGATCCTTTCTTGTTGCTGTAGACTGATTGGATAAATGGCCCCAACTAATGGCCTCTCCTACCCTTTAATACTGTGTTCCCCTCTCAGTCTAATGCTGAGCCCTATCACACGGCTTGCCTTGACCAATGAGACAGAAGCAAAATGGATACAAACAGAGGCCTGAATAAACATTTGCTCATTTGTGTTTTTAGCCTTGCTTCTCTGAGAGCATCATGAGAACATACCTAGCTTAGCCTTCTGAAGGACAATAATAGACAGGTACATAAGAAGCATGTGGGAGGGAGTACAGTTATCCCAGCTGAGGCAATCCCAAACCAACCCACAGCTAACTACTTGAAAGAATCAGCCAAAATCAGCAAAACTGCCTCTCCATCCTGCAGCCAACCACAGACTTAGAGTGAGCCTAGAAAACCACCATCTGACCTACAGATGTATGAATAATAAATGCTTGTTTTAAACTATTAAATTCTGGGGCAGTTTGTTACATGGCACCATTTTGACAATAGATAACCGATATACTTGTAGATTAGCAAAGAAGACTGAGCTTTCCAATTTTAACTTGCAACTATACAACTTAAAATTAGGTCAGGAAGTCTAGACATGTTAAGAGCAGAATTCTATATTAGTGTTCTCCAAAGTATTTGTGTGTGTATATATTGTATTGTGTGTGTGCATTATGTGTGTGTACATTGTGCTTGGGGAGGTCAGAGAGACACAAACCCAAGTGTCCCAAGAAATTGTCTACATGATAGTGGTATGAAAGATGTTAACATTTCTATTTGTGTTAATAATTATATTTGTGGAATATATTTGTCATGTAGATAATGTTATTAAAGTAGCTCATATAATTTATTAATAAATATGCATATGTATTGGAGGTACATGTTTTATTAGTGGGGTACAACCTCAAAAACGTCCAGAGACCATTGATCTTGACTTGCTTACATTTGGTTATTTTCACTTTCATAATAGTTCTCCTCATAGTGCGAGTATTGATGGTGAGTAATCTATTCAGAAATTAAATGAAGACCAGTTAGATGTCATTCTTCTCTTCTGAATCTCTTGAGATTTTAAATGTACTCAAAAATTATTAGTATTAAATTAAGGTAAACTGAAAAATAAAGGTAAGTAACTCTAAATTATGTATATTTTTTATTTTTAAATATATTTTCAGTGTTTAGAACAGTTGCATGGGAAAGTGCCGCACGGTCTCTTTGACTTGAGAGCATTCCTAAAATATTAATACCTTAACTGGACATACCAATAATGGGGTAGGATATCTTATTAACACTTTAAGGGCTTTTATATATAAAATATTTTAGTACCAAATATTTAATCATTAAATGCCCATAGACACAATTATCTTAATGATTATAAAGATTTGGTAGTCTGTAATTTTTATAAGAAATTGCATAGATCAATGTTTTCAAGTAACTTTAAAACATAGCTTATTTACTTGAGCACATAAATCTTAAAATAACTCTTAAAATGGAACTAAAATTACAAATGAAACAATTCATACAGTAAATATATGAGTAAAGAATGATATATTTATTTCTCAGATATAAGGAAATCTGTCAGATATATTCTTATGACTTCAGGGAGGAAAATAAATGTTAGAACATAAATTCTACAAACTAAGAAATAAAGATATATGACCTCCAATTCATAGCCAATTTTACAGTGTGCTATAATTTTAAAAGGAAAGTAATTTAAAACTGTCAACTTTGCTTCACTATAATTTTCTTATATATTAAATTCCTCTTATACTCCTATAATATATATTTTTTCTTTTATCCTTAGAACATCTGCAAAATTCATGGATGTACATATTTAAAGGTTTTTTTTTAAAAACAACTTATTTTCCTATCTTTCACATAAAAATGGCTTCTTTTCTTTCTGTCCTAAGAAGTTAAATATTCTGGGCTACTGATTTTCTCAAAGCTCAGTTTCATTAAATAAGGGTTGGAACAACATGTATGAATTTATCCAGATTGAATTGTTTTGTTTTAGGGAAAAAAGCTTAAGTGTACAGTCTAATTTGCATGTTGATTTCCATAGTGTTTGGAGTTATATCTAATTCCATAAAATGGAATAACTCTGTTAGTTAATATTATTGCAATGGGCTGGTAAAGAAAAAGTCCAAATTACTAGGAAAAGCCATTGAGTTATTGCCCAAATAGGAAACAAAGAACAGAGGGAGTCTCAGAGGCTGTCTCTCAGCAATCCAGCATTCCAGAGGGGCATAAAGCTAAGGAATTGGATGAGCTCCCATCTGCCCTGTTGGGGGACCCTCTGCAGCCCCACAAAAGGCATAGAACTTGATTCAGGAGAACAAGTCTTCTCACAAGCTTTCTGGCATTTCAGCTTCTCATGTCTCTAGCTATATAATGAGGTCATCCATCATCTGTTTAGCTTTTGAGCCAACAGGCTATTGACTAGGTCCAGACTCCAGGGACTGGGATGTTCTTTGCAGATCTGCTGACAGACTCACCATATAACCTTGAACAAGCCAATACACTATCCAGCATGTCTGTAAATAGAGGAAAGAAATAGCCAGCAACATGCCTGCCTCTCTGTGAGTGCTGAGAAAGGAAGATGCTTGGTCAGGATAAGATGAATATTCTCATTCACAGCACCTCAGAGTGACTGAAATAACAGCTTGCCATTCCTCACAATGCTTCCACTTCCCCAAACGCCATATGCAAATGTGTCATGAATAGATAAATGTGTCCATTTCAGTGGAGTCAGTGATGACACTGATGAAAAATACAGGAGTGAAATATTTTTCTCATTATATTTTTCTGATAATAATATTATGTTTAATGGCTATGAGCATTTTTCCAAAATAAAAAAAGATCAAGATAATATAATGCATGTTCATTAAAAAAAATTCAAATAGTACAATAATGACTCTGAAGATCATCATCCAGAATTAACTATTTTTGTGGCTTATCTTCTAGACATCTTTGTGGATATAAAATACAGTACATATAAAAACACACACATATCTGGAGGTTGGTTCAAAGTGGCACCTATCTATCAACCTATCTAAGTATGTGCTACTTTGCAATCTCCGTTCTTTCCGTTGCTGTGGACATCTATTCTTCTTCAATAAATCAATAGCCTAACAGCATGATTTTTAATGGCTGCTGCAGTGTGTTCCACAGAAAGGAGAAATATTTGACTGAACTTCATAGTGTGATCTATTTGAAACATTCCAAAACACAAACCACCAACAAACCATGGAAAGACTTTCTGCACCATTCCAAAATATCAGACATTTTGTTGTGAATAAAAGGCTAGGAAATGACAAGAGACATTATGAGAGAAAAAGCCATTAAATACACAGAAAGGTGAGGGAAAGAGACAAACTAACTCGTATATTTGCAAATGAATCTTTATAACTGATCTTTATCCATATATTGTATATATTGAGTAGTTCATTTGCAAAATAAAATATAGTAAACTAACAAAATCTCAAATTTTCAGACTTCATTCTTTGATAACACAGCACCAAAAGAAACTCCTCCCCAATGATTTAATGTCTTTTTATAATTGATTTTCCTAAATTCATTTTCCTAAATTCATACTAAATGTTTGTGAATGAGCTGTCACTTTTGTCAAAAGTTGAAACTTAAGATGTTTCTTTACTACAGCTGGCCACTTGAGACTGAGTGGACTACTGTGTCCCTCTGAGAAGGCCCCAGCTTCAGTGAGGCAGTACTTACCACAATGTCTTTAGGCTTCCCTTGTCTCTGACCCCACAGGGACATCCATCACTACTGCTGTCCCCATTTCCCTTGAGGTTACTTTATTTTCCCTTGTGTTCTTCTAGACTCTGGCCAAACTTTTGTAAATCATCCTTTTATTAAACTCTCCTCAAATTACCCATTTTAAGGGTGCCATCTCTTCCAGTTGGTTCCTTGACTGAGCAACACTTCATACTTCATAGGTAGAAAGGTACCACCTTAATAATAATAATAATAATAATACTGTACTGATATGGTAAAAGTTGGAACTCCTGGTAGTTCCTGTTTTCAACATCACAAAATTTGACTGATTAGGAAACTTAAGACATTTTTCTGTGAAAAATAATTGTTTTTTGTAGACAGCATATGCATTTTATTAGTAACAAAAATATTGATAAATGAGCTTATTGGCCACAAAGACACATTTTGAACTTTACTTGGACTTTTAGGCATTTTTTGATCATGATTGAAATGAATGAACTTCCTTAGACTCTCAGCCTGAAGCGACAGATAATTAGATCCAGAGAATAAGGTCTATATATAACATACTATAGTAAGCCTTATTCAGATCTGAGTGATAAATATATAATTTTAAGAAGTGTACATTCTCTCTTATTTGCAACATTTATCTTACTTATACAATCATGTCATATTTGCATAATAGTGGAGTTCCAATAGCTAACACCAATAGAACGTTTAACAACAACTGTGTTAGGTACATTATATAAGTTACTGTGTAAACTTTCAACAGTCTTATGATGTAGGTACTATTATAGCCATTTTTCAGATGAGGGCAAATAACTGATATGAAGCAGAAGTAAGTGAACTCGACAGTTTAATACACATGTGCTAAGTGTAACACCCTAAAAATGATTCATTAAGCACACAGAAGTATATATTTGATGTGTAATATTCTTGTGTCTTTTTGTAGCACTCTTCCTTCTTATTTATCAACCCTGTTTTTGTGTAATGTTAATTCACATCTAAGTTAAGAGAAAACTTGGTAATTCCTAAGTGAAGGACCCTTTCAAGTCTCACCAGTCACAAAATCTAAGCCAAAAAAGATTTAAACAAATCTTCAAAAACTGCTTCTTTGGGTTTATCTATGGAGATAAGCAATGGACAATAAGAACCACTTTGGCCCAAGTAGGTAAACATTGTTTTAAATAATATTACCAGAAGGACCAGCTGTCAAGAAAGTACTGGCCAAACGTATGCATTCTCACCACCATATCAGATTTTTCCCATGTATGTAATACAGAACACTTAATAACACATACCAAGAGTATATACTGAGTTCTTACATTTTCCATGCACTATAGTAATCACTTTGCATTATCTCATTGAAAATTCACAACTTTAAAAGTAGGTACTATTATTATCCTTCTTATAGACATATTAGAATTCTAGAAAGTGTAAAATGATATTATTTTTAAGCAATTTTTTCTCCTTTCCAAGAAATGTCAATGAGTACAAAAGTAATTGACCTTTTTAGCCAGATTATAGCAACTAATTATTTTAAAAATTTAAATTACAACATAGAAATCTTAGTTACACCTGATTTTCTGTGTTAACAAAGCTTTTTTACTCACCAATCCTCCCCTTAGTCATGCAAAATGAGTAGCAATCTGATCCCGCCATTCTCTGTTACATTCATGACCATGAATACACTGTTATAATGATCGATCTCTCCTGCTTTCTCATTTTTACACTTTTCCCCTTTAATTGAATTACAGCTCAGATAAAAGGTCACCTCCTCTAATCTGACATTCTCTAACCCCAAGTTTGCATCTACCTTGTACTTATAACAATCACACTCATAGAATATAGTATATCTGATCCTTTGTCTGTAAGCTTTCTAAGGGGGGAGAGGCTCTGTTCTATTTATTTGGCAAAATACTTAGGACCATTTACAAAACCTGTGGAATGAATGACAGCCCAAGCAAGACAGTCATAAGAAAAGAAAATTTCAACCCCATGGAAAACTATTTGAAGATATACTATAAACCAGGCTAACCATGCTATGTATCAAATGTATAAGCATGTCTTTCAGAGACACATCACCTAGTTAGAAGGAAAAAGGAAAAAGGCTTACCATAATATGATATGTAAAATTACATAAGTTCAAAATAATATTGGAATTCAGACAGAGAAGCAAACATTTATGAGTATGGAAGTGATAAGGGTGAGAATAGGACTAGCCATCACAAGGTATTAAAACCAATACATTTTATAAGAAACTTAATTATGAAACTTTTTTGTTTTCTAGGAGCTGTTCCCCAGAAGGAAGAAATAGAATAAACATCTAGCCCCTTTTCTACATACACATATGCATATTCTTTCTCTTTCTCTCTATCTCCCCCTTACAGGCTTGCTTGTGAGTATACAAACACATTAGAAGTCTCTTAAAATTACCAAAGGACAAAGGAAATTAATAGATTCTTATGCAGCCTACTCTCTAAATTAAAAAAAAATCTTCATTGCTAGAACTAAAATTTGAACGTTGTCTTGTAGTCAACATCAGCTGTTAAATCAAACTGCAGATAACATAATGATGTCTTGCCTTTTGGCAAAGCCTATTAATACCAATAAAAGATGGTAAAACATTATTACAAGTAATAAGACAGATGGCAATAGAGTTTAGGCCTGCAGAAGAGACACAAAAACACACTGAATATTTACAAGGATGAGAGATTTTTTAAATGGTGAAAAGTAAATTATGGCACTGTTAAGTCATTTTAACTGTATGCCACTGTGGAGTCAAATAAGTCAGCTCCAAAAAGACATGTCACCTGTCACTTCAGATATTTGTTTACATTGTCAGGACTTTCTATTCCATTGTAAAGGATGACTCAGATTAAATTCAGGCCATCACCCCTCAAAGTAATTGGTTTGCTAATTCTGCAGCACAGCTTTTGGCTTCTGCTCAGCAGCTGGCCTAAGGTTATAAACTGTACTATTTATTAAGCCTTATTAAGACTGCTGTCAGCTATAATCATATTGCTCCTCTGCAAAAAACCCTCAGTAGCTCCCTTATGCCTTCCTAATGAAGTCCATACTCCTTATCTTGGTGTTCAGAAGTCCTTTGCAATATGTTACTAACCTTCCTTTCCAGTCTGTATTCTTATCATTCCTCTAAATGTTCTTCCAGTCAAATCAAACTATATCTTTCTTCTCAAACTCTTCCCTTCTGATCTTTATCCTTTACCCATGTGGTTCTATCTAGAATGTTCTTTCTGCTTCCCACTGTTAACATCTCATTCTCACCCAACCCTGTATATGAGCAAAGCTTGCCAAGTTTTCCAGATATATCTTAAACACGCATTGGCTATTAAAGAATATAAGTGGTATAAATGAGAAGAATATCAGCTTTGGATGAGAAAGACTTGATTTTGAATTGTAGCTCTCTTTTCTACCTATTGGATGACCTTGAGTATGTTAAATGAGATCCCACACATAATAATATAGTTATAATGTCTGACACATGGTAGAAAACCAATATACACTGGCTTTCCTTTCTCCAACTTCTCCATTTCAACATGGTCTCTTCCTTTTTTTAATTATATGTGATGAAAACTACTCTAACTATGACACCAATGAGCCATTCATGGTCTCTTAGCACTGATCTCATTAAAAATATTTGCTCTTTCATCAGTGATAATTCACTGAGGGCACATTTATAATCTAACACCAAGTAACCATTAACACCAGAAAACAAAGTACCAAATATCAGAGCACAACTAAATGAAATTGAAATTTTTAAAAAGTGCAAAGGATTAGTGAAGCAAAAGTTGGTTCTTTGAAAAGATAAACAAAATTGATAGAACTCTAGCTAGATTAGCTAAAAAACAAAGAGAGAAGACTCTAATTAGCTCAATCAAGCATTATAACTGATATGATGGAAATTCAAAAGATCATCTAAGACTGTTATGAATACCTCTATGCAAACAGACTAGCCAATCCAGAGGAAATGCGTACATTCTTGGAAACATGCAATCCCTCAACCTTGAATTGGGAAGAAATAGAAACCCTGAACAAACCAATAATGAGTAGTGAGATTGAAACAGTAATTAGAAGTCTACCAACAACAACAACAACAACAAAAAATCCAGGACCTGATGGACTCATAGATGAATTCTACTTCAAAGAATAATTGAACTTCAAAGAATAATTGGCACTAATTTTTCTGAAGCTATCCACAAGATTGAAGATGAGAAAATCCTCCCTAACTCATTCCATGAGGCCAGTATCACTCTGATACCAAAGCCAGGAAAAGACACAATGAAAAAGAAAACTACAGACCAATATCCCTTATGAAAGTAGATACAAGAATTCTCAACAAAATTAGGAAACCAAACTCAACAGCAAAAAAAAAAATACTATACCATGACCAAGAGGGTTTTATCCCAGGGATGCAAAGGTGGCTCAACATAAACAAGTCAATAAACATGATCCACTACATAAGCATAATTAAAAACAAAAATCATATGATCATTTTAATGGACTCAGAAAAAGCATTTGATAAAAATCTATCATCCCTTCATAATAAAAACTCTCAGCAAAATAGACATAGAGCAAACATTCCTCAAAATAATAAAAGCTATATATGACAAACCTCCAGTGAATGTCATCCTGAACAAAGAAAAGTTGAACATATTCCCCCTCACCACTATTATTCAACATAGGACTGTAGGACTGAAAGTCCCACCCAGAGCAACCAGGCAAAAAAAGAAAAAAAAAATGAAATAATGTATATCCAAATTGGAAAAGAAGAAATCAAACTATCTCTGTATGCCAAAAATAAGATCTTATACCTAGAGAACCCTAAAGACTTCTCAAAAAGACTCCTGGACTTGATTAATAAATTTGGTAAAGCTTCAGATTACAAAATCAACACACACAAATCAGTAGCACTACTATACACCAATAGTGACCAAGCTGAGAATCAAATCAAGAACTCATTTAATTTACAATAGCAGCCAAAAAGCTAAAACTCCTAGGAATATACATTTCAATTGAATAATTATTTTATTTACATCATGATTTAGAGCCTATAATAGTCAGTGATCCATCATAGAAGCAAAGATCTGAGTACTACATGTACTTACTCATAAGTAGACCCTGAACATTTATCAAAATACTCTAAGAAAGGGATTGGCAGTAGTGGGACACTGCCAGGGGAGGGGGTGCAGATAACATTAATAAGTGTACCCAATCTCAAACTAGGCGAGGTGGGGACCAAGGGGAGCCTCAAACTTTACCTGTATGATGACCACTTATGTAGCCAACACTGAATTCTACCCTGCATCTTTAGAATATCTAGGAATATATTTAACTAAAGAGGTGAAAGATCTCTACAAGGAGAACCAAAAAACTCTGATGAAAGAAATTGCAGAGGACACAAATAAATGGAAAACCATCCCATGCTCATGGATAGGAAGAATCAACATTATTAAAATGACCATATTGCCCCAAGTAATCTACAGATTCACTGCAATCTCTGTCAAACTAACAACGTCATTTTTGACAGAATTAGAAAAAAGCAATCCTAAAATGTATACAGAACCAAAAAGAGCCAGAATAGCCAAAACAATCCTAAGCAAAAAGGACAAAGCTGGAGGCATCACATTGCCTTACTTCAAATTATGCTACAAGTCTGTAGTTACCAAAATAGCATGGTACTGGTACAAAAGCAAACACATGGACCAATGGAACAGAATAGAGAATACAGAAATAAATCCAAATACCTACAACCAACTGATATTTGACAAAGCAGACAAAAAACCTGCACTAGGGAAAGGACACTCTATTCAACAAACGGTGCTGGGAAAACTGGATAGCTACGTGCAGAAAAATGAAACTTGATCTCTATCTCTTCCCATACACAAAAATTAAAACAAGATGTATTAAGGACTTAAATGTCAGACATGAAACCATAGATATCATAAAAGAAAACTTAGGAGAAACTCTTATGGACAGTGGCCTAGCAAATAACCTATGACTGAAACTCCAAAAGCAAATACAACTAAAACAAAACCAAATAAATTGTACTTAATTAAATTTCTGCACAACAAAAGAACTAATCAACAGAGCAAACAAGCAACCGACAAAATGGGAGAAGATATTTGCAAACTGTACATCTGACAAAAGACTAATATCCAAAATCTATTATCAGAACTCATACAAATCACCAGGAAAAAAGCAAATAACCCCATTAAAAAGTGGGCAAACGACATGAAGAGACATCCCTCAAAAGAAGATATTCATATGGCCAAAAAACATAAGAGAAAGGCCATATACTCTTTGAGCTGTGGCTACTACCATGTTTCATAAGCGCTGGTTCCCTCTCCTGCTTTGGAGAGGTGAATTCTCATTCTTTCTCTCTCTCTCTCTTTCTAAATAAACTATATTTTCTAATCTAAAAAAAAGGAAAAAATGTTCAAAATCACTTATAATCAAGGAAATGCAAATTTAAATAATAATGAGATACCACCTTATACCATTTGTGATGGTCATTATTTAAAAATTATAAAACAATAGATGCAGATGTGCATGTGAAGAAAAGGGAACACTTACACACTGTTAGTGGGAATGTAAATTAGTACAATCCCTAAGAAAAGCGTTCTGGAGAGTACTCAAATAATAATAATAATACACTTAGGGAGTATAAATTAGTACAATCCCTAAGAAAAGCGTTCTGGAGAGTACTCAAAAGTCGATCTATCATTTGATTCAGCAGTCCCATTACTAGGTATCTACCCTGGGAACACAGGTCATTATATAAAAAAGAAACCTTCACCCACATGTTCATGGCAGCAAAATTCACAATTGCAAAGATGTGGAATCAACCTAAATGCCCATCACTTAATCAGTGGATAATGAAAATGTGATACACACACACACACACACACACACACACACACACACACACACACACACACACACATACACCTTGGAATACTACATGGCCATAACAAGGAATGAAATCATGTGCTTTTGGAGCAACATGGATGGAACTGGAGATCATCATCCCAAGTAAACTGACTCAGAAACAGAAAACCAAACACCACATGTTCTCACTTATATGTGGGAGCTAAACAGTCACAAATATGGAAATAATAGACACTGGGGACACCAATAAAGGGGGAAGGGGAGAGAGGTTAGGGTTCAGAAGCTCCCTACAGGGCACAATGTTCACCATCTAGGGAATGGGCCACCTAAGACCAATCCCTACCACTACACACTATGTCCATGCAATGAATATACACACATATACCCCTTGAACATAAAATAAAAATAATTAAATTAAATAAAAATAAAACGTTGTCTTAATTAGCTCTTACTCAATTTAACAGCTATTTAACAATCCCTAACTGTGCCTAGAACACCTTAAATGTTTAAAGATTTTAGAGTCTTAATGAGAAACTCAATAGATACTGAGGCATTTCTAAAAACACTAGCACATACATTTAAAAAATCACAGTGAGTACTGGAAGGGAATGTTAATTCTGAGAGGAATATATAGAGAGTACAACAAGATTCCCAGGGCCAGTACCAGCATGTGTACTGAATACATGTTTTAACCTAATATCAAATGACACGTGTTCAAAAGCAGTTTTAGGTCAAAGTTGAAGTCAAAGTCCCACATTATCATAGAAGAGCTTACTCAAAACAGGACTTACATATGATGAATGCAGCATCTCAACAAAATTACTAGAAAAATAAATCATATGCATAAAAAACAATAGATGAAGGCAAAGTTGAACCTTATCTAAAACAAATTTTTACTTGGTTATTTGCCAAAAAATGTTCTAAGGCAGAGACAACCAAATGAATTCACTGGCAAGCAATTAAAACTCATTTGGTATTCATCAAGAATAGCTTTCAGAATAAAACAAGCTCTCATGTATCACTGAATTTCTATAATATGTTGAGCATAATTATTCTCTTCATGGAATGATAAAAATAAATAAGAGAATAGAAGAGATAAATATATACATCATTACTCTGTAATAAGATATATATTTTAAAAAGAAAAGAAATATTCTGATTACATAAATAACACACATTTATTTTAAAATCTTTTAAAAATGTAGAAAGTTACCAACATAAGAGAAAAATCACCCCAAATACATGTAAGAACTAAAGTTCAATCTGCTCTACTAACCACTAAAAATAAAATAAAAAATAAAAGTAAAAATGGAGGTGCAGACTGCCTGGCTTGATCATAAACATAATTTTATTTTAGGGCAGAGTGTTGGGTATAAAACCTCCTGACTCCCTGTGTACTTCTCCTTGAAAAATGATAATGCTTGTTCAGGAACTTTCCATGCTAGAATAAATTAGGTTATGAAAATTGATTAAAAAAAAACATTTATGTAGAAATTGCTCTCAGCCCAAAGGTCTATTTGGTCCTAATGCTATAAGCTGGCATACTATTATGTATGGTGACAATTTTAAAGAGGTCTGGAAATTGTTTCCAAGGTTGGGACTTAAATAGCTTTTATATTTACAGCTCAGTTTGAGAGATGAGATGTAGCTCACTTTCAGTCCCAGGGACACATTTTCTCCATCCCAGCATTTGAAGGACAGGACACCTACTGGGATTCTGGGAATTGATTTTTTTATGCTATCAGATATAACCAAGAAAAATTTCCTGATAGACACAAAAAGCCTAGGACAGCCAGATAGAGTCAAGAGTGAAAGTTGTCAAAATAAATTGAGGCTCAAATGCTAGAATTACTAGTATCTCACAGGAATTGTGAAAATTACCTAATAGTAACAACAATGAAAAATAGCAGGTAATACTTTTGAGTGTTTTCCAAAGAGTCTGTACTATTTTACACTCCTGCCCACAGTGCATGAGGTTTTAGTTCTTTTACATCATCAGCATTTGTTATTTCTGTTTCCTTAAGTTGAACTTTTTTTTTTTTGTTTTGAGTTGGAGTCTCACTCTGTTGCCCAGACTGGAGTGCAGTGGCCGCTCCCAGCCACCGCAGCCTCGACCTGCTGGGCTCCGGCCATCCTTCCCGCCTCAGCCTTCCAAGTAGCTGGAATTGCAGGCATGCGCTACCAGGCCCAGCTGATTTTTTGATTTATTGTAGAGATGAGGTCTCGCTGCCCAGGTGGGTCTCAAACCTGCGGGCTCAGGCAATTCACTCACCTCAGCCTCCCAAAGGCGTGGGATTACAGGCTGAGCCACCGAGCCCGGCTCTGCACTTTGAATAAGGTATAATTGACCTTAAAAAATAAAGTATCACATATTTAAGATGCATAATTGTTATTGATAAAGATGACAGTTGCATAAATATATAGATGTAATTTACTATTTTAAAGTATACATTCACATTATTGGGCAACCATCATTTCTATCCATAAAGAACATTATATACCTTATAAATATGTGAATATACTTAATACTACTGAACCATGTCCTTAAAATTGATAAAATAGTAATTTTCACATACGGCATAACAATTTGAAAAAATGTTTAATAAACAAATTGTAGTACATGCAATGGCATGGATAAATACTACAACATAAAGCCGCATAAAAGAAAACATGCAAAATGATGTATACTATAAGTAAAATTTATATAAAATCCAATAAACGAGCAAATCAAAAATCATACATTCCACATATATTATTTACTACTGAGTACAAACTAGGTACCACATATTATGTTAGGGACAGAGGATAAAATAAAGTGATAGGGACCCTATCTTCTAGAAGCATCCCATAGGAGAAAAGACATCATTTATATATCTTCTTTATGATACCAGAGGCTCCTTAAATGAACTGACTATGTCTTCCTCACTTCTATATCCTTTAAGGTGCCAATTATGTGCCATCAGGTGCTCATTATGTGCCAGTTGTGTGCTCAGAGTACATTATGGGTATCCATTGGGTAAAAGGCAACAAGTTTAACTTGACCTAAAGTGTTGTGCATGATCTGTCTGTAACCCATGTCACACCACTCTCTTCCCTCACTTCTTATCTTCTAGCTTCCTCTCAGGTCTCTTAATCCCTTGACAATATTAGGACTTCACCAGACTTGAGAGTTTTCCCACATACAGATTTCACCTTAAGTGTCATTTTCATAGAGTAGTTGTCTCTCTGCTGCACACTAGGACAAATTCCCTACAAATCATTCATATCTCATAAGACACTTTTCCTTCATAAAACTTATATCAAATATAAATACTTGTTTATGTAATCAATTGTATCAGGGCAAAAACTCTGCAGGTTTTATTTGCTGTCATAATTTCGGCACTTAGCACAGTACCAAGGATCTAATAGAAGTTCAATGATTGTTATTTAAATCAATAAAAAGGTGAATAATTGGAGGAATAAAAATTTTTGGATAAACAAATCATTTCTAGAGAACATATATAAACCATAAATGCAACAGAAGCAGATGTATCCTCAGAAGTTTAGAGTTTAGCACATAATAGAGTTATTAGAAATTAACACAGTCTTCTCTGAAATATTAATCTTAAAGTTGATTGTTATACACATTCCATCACTCCTTTACAATACATCAGCCATATAATGATTTTCTGTTTCTTTGAGCCACATCCTGCATTAGTTTAGTCACATCTTAGGTTTGCAAGTAAGAGACTTTTTAAAATTATTTCTTTGTTTGAGATAGGGTCTCTCTCTGTCACCCAGGCTGGAGTGCAGTGGTGCAATAATAGTTCACTGCAGACTCGAACTCATGGCCTCAATTGATTCTCCTGCCTCAGCTTCCCAAATAGCTAGGATTACAGGTAGGAGCCACCGTGCCTGGTCAAGTCAGAAACTTTCAACTATCTTTTTGCTGTTTATAAGCATCTGAATCCTTACTTGGCTCAGCATACTTTCGCAGGAATTACCTTGGGATTAATTCAGTGTTCTATGAAGCCTTTCCCTTCTGAAGGCTTTAGGGCTCCTTTCGAAAGAAGATTCTAGGTTGATTTAGTACTAAAGAATTAATTTATTGAATAAAGAAAGAATCAGTTATTTCTTCTAAGGAAGAGCTACTAATAGTCGACATCTAACACTACATCATATACAAAAGATACTTAATAATCATTTGATAATATTTTAAAAGCTAGTAACAGGATTGTTAGCTTCCAATCTAAATCAACCTCATTTAATTCTATTTGACAAGTTCTCTTCAATAACAAATGACTATCAAAGCTAAAAAAGTTTACAAAAATATTAAAACTATAATTCAAATTACAGAAAAATTGATGTATATGCATTCTTTTCTCCTAGAAATGAATGAAGCCAGGTGCAAATGCAAACTCAAAAATTTTCAGCCTTCTAGACCTCAGATTTTTATTGTAATAATAGGAAATTATTTTTCCATGGTCAGTTATGGGATTGACATTTTATTTGTAGTTTTTAGTTTTTAAAAAACGTCCTTCCTCTCTCTCTCTCTCTCTCTCTCTCTCATCTCCTGTAAGCACTTTTAGCAAATGAATCCCATTAAATAAATTAAAAATTCTTTATTTTATTGTTTAATGGCATGAGGCCTTGCTATATATTCTCCATGGTAAAACATTTGCAAGACAACACTCTAAGGAGAGTTATAGAATGATCAAGTATAAAAAGTAAATCATTTAATTCACTAAATTCATTTTAAAGATCATATGTAGATATTTTATATATTCCAGAAAATGAAGCCAATTTAATTTTTTCTATTATTAATACCAACTATAACTATGCCTTTCATGCAGTGCAACTATATCATCCCACTAATATAAAGCTAGTGAGTAAATGACAAATACAATTAAACATTCTTTAAGAGTTGTGAATTAATTTACATGAATGTAATTCCTTTGAGCTTTACTAAAATTACCCTATGTGTTTTAAGTTTTTGTGTTCACTACTGTTACAATTTCATTGGTTTTGTGTATTGAGTCCATTTAAAATATCTGGGATTTCTTATACAAGATAAAACTTGATTTAATTTCTTTGCAAAGAAACAGCTTTCTCAAATTTAATTATTCGTTCCCAGACCAAACTGTGTAATCATTTCCCAATAATTAGATAGTTACAGACAAGAAGAAATTTCAGTACCCCAAAATAGATTTTTGTATTTAGTAGCAAAACCGTCTTCTTTCATTGAAGCCAAGTGATAGTTCTAATTTTTCTGCTTTTGCAAAACTGACTCCCAGCAATAATTTTGGAAAAGCTAACAGTCATGGGAGAAAGTTCATGACTGTATGATCTTTCATGGGGGTGTGATCACAGGTATATAATCATTTTCCTATGTGTCATTATAGTAAGCATTATTGTATGACTAGTGTCTACTAGGCACTGGAGAGAAAAACTCAACAGGTTCACATTCTAGAAGAAATATAATCATCTTATACAATAAATACCATTCAGTTGACAAACGCTTTTCCTGAGAGAATCCTTTTGTTAAATCCCTCTTGATAAGTCAAGTTCTCTTCTGACCATTTTCCCTACCACCCACACAAACACCTCACCTTAGAATCAATGGTTTTTTCTTCCTTCTGAGAATATAATGGGATTATCCTACGGTGACTGCTGTTTTCCTCCATTAAGTCATACTAACACCTGTGTGCACTTTGCCACAAGAACAGCAAAAATTGAAAGAATATATAAAACAAACTTGCTGGTACATATAAAGTTGCCATTAGGGAACAGAGAATGGCCTTCTCACTGAACATGCCACCAGTAAGATATTAGTTTGCTGTAACTAGAGCCCAGTGAGTGTATTTTGGAAGAGTGGAGATAAAGGAATGGAGTGGTCCTTTACTCCCTTCCCATGAAACAGTGAGTGAAATCCTGTGTGCCCAAAACCTTACTAAGCAAGGGAGCTAGTACAGGAGGAAGAGGAGTAGGAGGAAAATAAATCTCATCATGAAAGTATTGATGCCAATGTAAGTCATATCTAAATACTGTTGAATACAGTTTTAAACTTTAAAAATTTAAAGAGAAGTAAAAAAAAAAAAAAAAAAAACCTTTGAATTTATGTATATCTTTTATGTTCTAAAATGCCATCTTATTGCTTAGTTTAATGGTATTAAAACTAAGTCTATCCCAGAGGGAAAAGCCATTCTTGGATATGACAAGAATTGAAAACAATGCTATAACCCAAGGTTTCTCAATAGCTGCACTTACTGATATTTGGGACGAATTGGACAATTCTTTGTTGTGGGGCTTTTCTGTGCATTACAAGATGTTCAGCCATATCACTGGTCTCTACCCATTAGATACCAGTAGCAACCTCAAGTCATGACAATCAGAAATGTTTCCAGACAGCTCTGCATGGCCCCCGGGGAGTAAGACCACCACTTGGTTGAGAACCATGGCTGAAACTGATGGGTAGAACAAAGTATGGTGGGGGTGTGGCAGTAACAACCTGAGGACATTAGTGAAGACTTCCCAAACAATGTGACGCTTGAGCGTAGCTTTCAAGGGTAAACAAGAATTGAACAGAAGGCCAAACTAAACCCTTCCCCTCATGAGTAAATTTAATTGGAGAGCTCAAAATTGAGCGCATTCAGGGTCAGTCTAGCAATTCTTGGGTCAATCAGTTTTCCAAATTGTACAGATACAGTTACTCTGCTATGCTCTCCTTTTACTATAACATGATTTTGGATAATTTGCACTGTTGAAAGATGGTATCAAGCAATAAATAACAGTCCTGCCTCAATCATTACCTATTTATATGATCTTGGGGAAGTCATCTAACTTTTGGGAGTATCAGTGCATGTGTCTATAAAATGAAAGTGTTCAATTAGTAGATGACCTAAACTACCCCTTCATATTAAGAAATTCTTTGATGAATCTTTCTTGTTTCTTAGAGTAGTCACTGCTTATTAAAATGGACACCCCTCATGTTATATTGATTTGCAGCAGGCACTAATCAAACAGCAATTCTAATAAGTTGGGTACTGCAAACTGATTAGAAATGCATTCTCAATTTGCATGCCCCTCTGGGGAAAATTAATCAGATTCAAAGGAGAAATCACTCATCCTTTAGACAAATCCCAGCATTATTGCACTGGCAATGAATTAAGTTGCTCAGAATTACATCTGTCTTAAAGAGTTAAAACTTGTCACAGAGGTACAGATGAGTATATATAATTATATACTATTAATGCACTTAAAAACATATTAATATAATCTTAAAATTCTGAGATGTTTCCACAAAGAAAGGAAAAAAACAGTTCAATACGTAAACTACAACCTTTAGATATTTTTAAAGAGGCTTTTAAAAATTATTTTTGAGAGAATTTTTAGTTTAACATCAAAACTGAGCAGAAACTAGTTTTCATATATGCCCTGCTCCATTCATGGATAGCCTTCCTGATTACTAGCATCCACCACCAGAGTGGTACATTTGTTGCAAATGATAAACTCACACTGACATGCCATTATCACCCAAATCCCATAGTTTACATCAGGATTTACTCTTGATGAACATTCCATGGTTTTGACTATAATGGCATGTACCCACCATTATAGTACCATACAGAGTAGTTTAACTGTGGTTTTATCAGGGTAACCATGCATTGGAAAACAGGAAATACTCAGACCTTTTGGGAACTACTGAATGCTGGTTCTGAACTGACAATAGTTCTAGGAGACCCAAACATCATTGTGGTCCACCAGTCAAAGTGAGGAATTATGGAGATCAGGTGATCAATGAAGTTTTAGCTCAAATCCTTCTCATTGTGAACCCAGTTGGCCCCTGAACCCATCCTGCGGCTATTTTCCTGGTTCCCAAATGCATAATTGGGATAAATACACTCAATTGCTGGCAGAATCCCTATGCTGGTTCCCTGACCTGTGAAGTAAAGGCTAATATGGTAAAAGGCCAAGTGGAAACCACTAGAACTGCCTCTACCTAGGAAAATAGTAAGTCAATAGCAATACTTCACTCCCGGAGGGACTGCAGAGATTAGTGCAACCGTAAGGGATTCAAAGGATGCAGGGGTGGTGATTCCCAAAACATTCCTATTCAATTCGCCTGTTTGGTCTGTACAGAAGACTGATGGATCTTGGAGAATGACAGTGGATTATCTCAAGATAGACCAGGTGGTGACTCCAATTGCAGCTGTTGTTCTAGATGTAGCTTCATCGCTTGAGTAAACTAATAACCCCCCAGTAGCTGATATGCAGCTATTGATCTGGAAAATGTCTTTTTCTTCATCCATGTTTAAAAGGCCATCAGAAGCAGTTTACTTTTAGGTCAACAATACACCTTTCCTATCCTACCTCAGGGTATGGTAACTATCCAGTCTTCTGGCTATAAAACCACAGTTTGTGGGGATCTTGGTCACATTTCCCTTTAACAAGATATCATACTGGTCCATTATGTCAACGACATTATTCTGATTGCATTTAGTGAACAAGGAGTAGCAAATACTTAAGACTTAATCATGTGCCCGAGAACTAAAGCTGACAAAACTCAGGGGCCTTCTATTTCAAGTGAAATTTCTAGGGGTCCAGTGGTGTGGAGGCCTGATGCAACATCTTTTCTGAGATGATGGATATGTTGTTACACCTGGCCTCTCTTACAACCAAAAAAGAGGGACAGCACCTAGAGGGCATCTTAGGATTTTCAAGGTAACATATTTCTTTTTTGTGTGTGTTACTCCAACCAATTTATTGAGTGATCCAAAAAAGCTGCTAGGTTTTTGTCAGACTCCTGGAGGTAAATCACAGTGCAGGCCCTTAACATTTTGCAGCACGGCCTTGCCACCATCCACAGATAACTAGAAAGAGAAACAGCTACTGAGCCCTAGTAAAGACTAAATGTGCAACTGGAGGAAGAGAAGATACAGGCATGGTCTGCAGATGGTTCTGCATGATATGCTTGCACCACCTGAGAGGGGACAACTGTGGCACTACAGCTCCTTTCTGGGACATTCTGAACTACAGTGTTAAGAGAGATCCTCATCGAGGGCAAAACTTTGAGCTATTGTTCACTACCTAAGAAGGAGAAATACCAGATACATGATTATATTCAAGGGCTGTGGTCAATAGTTTGGCTAGATGGTCAGGAACTTGGAAGGAACATGATTAAAAAATTGGTGACAAGAAAAATTTGGGAAATTTTCCAGAAAGTTTCAAGTAAAGCTTCTTTTAAATATTTCACTTACCTTCTGTTGTTAATCCTCCATTTTCCTTAATTTCCTATTCATCATAATACATACTAATATACTGAAATTTTCCAGTAGCAGCTAATAAACCAAGTAAATCAAGAAGTAAAAAGAATGATTTAATTTCCCTAAACACATACCTACTTGTACCTCTCTATCATAATCCACTCATCAGAATTGTGATTTTTTTTGAGCATGTTTTATTTACATATCACAATTAGATGCTCTGTCTCTAGGCATGATTGAGAATGGAACCTCACTATGGAGATATTTGGTACAGATGTTTCATTTTGTAATACAACAGATTTAAGTCTTATTTATTTTCCCAATCTAAATGAGATGTTATAATTCAGTATTTCAGTCGCTAAAGTAATCTGCCAACTCTGGCTATAAAACCATAATACAATATCAATTTATGTTAATTTAAAAAATGAAGGTTTAAAATATTATTATAAACATCTTAATACTGTTGGAAAAAGAGAAAACTGATTGAAAGGAATAATCTTGCTAGTGTTGGAAAAATACTGGGAGTCTTCCAGTCCAAAATATTCATTGTATTTCATTCTTTTGTAAGGTATTTTTAGGAGTGTAGACATTATACCAGAATAATAAAACCCAATGGAGTTGAAATTGATTGCTTTGCTGTACATATATAGAAAGTAGTTATATCCAATATGAACATGATTGCCAGTCTTTCAAATGAACCTCCCTCATTCACCACAGGAAGATTTGTCATTTAACAAAAAGTACTTGTAAGCCTCTACTTTGCACACTTTGGTGGTGATATAAAGTACATAAAATTCCTGACTTAAGGATGTTGCAGTATGCTTGGGAATATGGAGCATAAACACTAAAATGATGTAAGAATATATACAAAGAACATAAACCCTAATTATCATTAAAATAGTGCAACATATGCAACTGCTTAGAAATACAGAGTAAAAAACAACCAAAATAGTTGGAAGAATGATCATCAAGAGATGATCTTTTTAAAAGTGAGTTTTGAAAGGACAAAACAGATTATAAGAAAAATAAACAAATTAGGGTATTAACAAAAATTTGAACAGAATGAACACAGGACATATTGCTTTATATAACTGTCTGGTGATAATTTTTTTTATTAATCAGAAATGAGGATCCTTGACAGAAGCAAAAATTCATTGAGATTTTCTACTGAACCCTATTTTATCACAGAGGCAGCAAAACTCAGGAGTAAGGAGCTTACAATCTGGAGTCAGACTGCCTGACTGGCTTTGTCCCTAATTAGCTATACGACCTTGAATAATTTACCTGACTTATTTGTGCCCCGTTTTCTAATTTGTAAAACAGAGATAATAGTAGCACCTCCCATGCTAAAGTGTGTTGTGTCTATTTGGTTAAAGTGGGAATGACATTTCCTAGAACCCCTGTGTCCCTGTATGATTCTGGATCATTCTGGTCAAAAGAGGGCTTCTAATCACAGCCTGAGTGTCTCATACTTCAGAGAGGTTTCTTTGGGGATAGTGAAATTCTATGCCAAATTATGTTTGTTAACGATTCACATCTGTCACTTAGCACCATTTTTTTGTAATGAACTTAAAAAATGATATATTGGAAGAGGTAGACAGCATCAAATTACAAAGCCTAAGATGAGCTATAACAACATATTTTCATTTCAGTTGTTCCTGACCAGGTAAACAGCTAGCTGAGAGCTCAATGAAATAAGGATGACGAAATGCTAGGAATGCTGTTGTCACAGGTGTATTACTAAATACAATAAAATCGATACAGATAGAGTATTTTATATTTTCCAAGGTTTTTTTTTTTTAAACATCTTTATTCATTTAATCTTGAGAAGAACACAATGAAGTACACTAGGCAGGACAATTATGGAATTACCATATTCATGTCAGAGACTGGGAGACGGACTCAGATTATTTAGTAGGCTCAGTCTAACTAATAATTGCTTTCACTTAAACTTCACAACATTTTAGTATTTTGAAGTGGACTTTGAGGTACCAAAATCATTACAGAATGTGCAAATAAAGAAAATAGAGAAAAAGAAAGAGTTAAGTATTCCAGTTTGATTTGACTAGTTAGTTGGGGAGAGGATTAAACCGAAATTTTACAGAAAATGAGAAAAAAAAATTCCACAAGGGCCTGTGAAAGGAACATTTTTAGAGAACAATAAGAGCCAGTGAGTGAAGCCATGATTTCTCAGCAGGGAGAAGAATGGCACATAGCTATGTTTATACTTTCAGTCATCTATATTACTTCGAGTGTGGGCCCTGACCATGTGGCCTGATAAAGGAATACCAAGTGACTCCCTGGAGGTGAGTGGGTGGCACCTGAGCAGATGCTGTTACTCACACCCCATTGAACACATTCCCAAGTGGGAAGAGGAAAACTCAAAGATAGTAGAGTTGAAGAAGGCTTCTGGACCAACTAAATTTGCAGAGTCATTTAACTCTCCTTAATCTTCCTGTGTTTGAGCCCAACACACCAGAGGGAAAAGAGGCTAATTATTTGTACACCTATTAAGCAATCAAAAATAGTAAAGAAGGTAATCAGTGACCCTCTCATTTTCCACTCCTTGCCCAAGGCAGAATATGCTCACATGGCCATTGTCTTTCATCTAAGGTGAGTGTGGCTTGCAGCACAAGGGTTTAATCTTGCTGCAAATAAGAATAATCTAAAAAATACTTTTAAAGACTCTGATGCTCAGACTGCACTCTGTACCAACTAAATCCAACTCTCTGGGGAGTGGGACTGGTACATGTGTGTGTGTGTTTATTTTTTTAATTCCCAGAGAGATTCCAAAATGCAGCTAATCTTAAGAACAAAGGAATACCACAGAAATGAAGTTACTGACAGCCCAGACCACAACTCAGCCAGAATGTTCTGTATTTCCTTTGGAAGAGAACTGGTGATACAGATTTTATTTGGAAATAGAATCTTTACAAAGGTAGTCAAATTAAAACGACATCATTAGGATGGGCCCTAATTAAGTATGACTGGTGTCTTTATAAATATTGAATTTGAACACAGACATGCACACAGGGAGAACACCAAGTGAAGATGAGGGGAGAGATTGTGGTGGCTAATCTACAAGCCACAGAATGGCAGAAATTGCCAGCAAACCGATAGAAATGAGGAACAAAGCTTGGAACATATTTTTCCTCAGCCTTCAGAAGGATCTAACCCTATTGAAATCTGGATTTTGACAACGAGCAATGAAAATTAATCACCACGGGAAAGCAAATTTTTTATTTGTTTTAGTGACATTCAGTGGCTTCATAGTCAAAACACATGATATCACCTTATAAAATATGCTATTTGCATACAATATATAGTATTATGAAATCCTAGTGTTAACTCTATATTCTAGTTATATCAAGTATTTGGGATGAGTAGAATTTGATTCTAAAAACATATATATGAAGATCATTATAGGATTCTGTATAATATAATATGGCTATAAAATTTACTAGAAGAGTTGTGTTTCCAAAATTTCTGTATTTTTAAGCTATGAAGTATGCCCCATGATTATATTTCTAAAATATGCAACTTTTAATCCACTCAATATTATATACCTCATTACACATGAACATTTTCAAGAAGGAAGGGGAATAAAAAATTCTTGTGCTTATTGCCAGGTTCTTTTCAATGTCCTGTGGCTCTGATGCTTATATGTCACACTTAAGGCAAGAAACTATTTCCTGAGGATAAGACGACTTTGGGACCGAATGTAGCTATCCCAGCTGGTGTCTCCCTACCTCTCTGGGATGGTGCTAATGTATAGTGAGAGGATTCCATTGCCCTCCATGTTTCAATTGCTATTTCTGGATTTGCAGGTGCCTTTTATCTTCTTTAAGATATTCCATATTTTCAATGTTTCTCTTTTGTAAATGATGACTTTAGCCATCATAAATAAGTAGTGCTTAGAAAAGTACTAAAAAAAGGAAAACAATCAGTTATTTAAATATGTATGTTAAGTACTTTGTAAAAAATTCTGAATTTGCAGATCTCAAAGAATGCACAAATATATTTTTACTTCATAGGAAATTGGCCTACGGTTTAAAAAAATTATGGTATATGAAAAACTATAAAGGGACATAGGCTTGAACTCTCATTTTAAATAGAGAACAAGTTTTTATTTGCTATGTTTCAGTATTTATTATTTAAAAAATATTTTAAAGAAAAAATAGATTTTTACCTTACAACTCAAGTTAAGGAGTATATGTCTTGGTTATGGAATACTGCATTATTCAATAAAGATGGTTTATTATTTTTATACTACCATATGCATAAAACCATACAAAAATTCTTAGCAATGCATGCTCCAAATTTCACATTGGATATTAACCCTGGAAGATTCAGATCTAGAACAAAATGTTAAAGTTTTTTTTTGTAGTTAAAATTGCTGTGTCTTTTTAAAACTTTTAATTATGGAGAGATGACAAATGCCTACAAGAAGGATAATATAGTGAACTTTCATAATTCAACAAGTATCAAGTCATAATACATCTCAATAATTATCAACTCAAGGCTCATCTTTCTGTATCTTCCTATATCTACATCTACATCTGCCAAATCCAATTATTCTGGAGCAAATCTCAGACTTCATATTACATAAGTTTCTACATTGTTTTCAAAGACAAACTCCACAATAGATAAATGGCAAACATAAGCAAAAGGTTATCTTTAATTTTATGATACTGATTTTTTCATTTTGTACAAAAACTTGAGTCACTGGTACAGAGTTGGTGATGTCCTACAGAGAATATTTTGGGGGCTTCAAAAGATCCAGTGGTTACAAGGTAGATCCTTTAGTCCTAGCTAGTGCTTGCTAGTGACTTAGAGGCATTTCCTATGCCATTCTCTCAAAATGTCCCATGACAAAATACAAATAGGTTGCCTAGAAGGGGAAGTGTTTGAGACATTAACTTATTTAACTGATCAATTTTTGAGGTATACCGATGAAACATACCCACAATGGGATAGTACAAAAATAAGAAATAACCACCATGAGACAAAATTAAGAGGTTTTAGTCATTTCTAAGGAGAAAGGAAACAAAAGAGGCAGGGGTAGCTAGTAGGAGGGTCCGGGGCCCAAAAAAATCATCTCTGCTGACTTAACAATTTTGATTACGTTCCTCTCAATCTTTGTTGGTCAGCAAGAGAGAGAACAATCATAAGGAATATGAATGCGTCATCTCAGGTAGAACTACTCTATCTCGACCTTTAAGAGACTAGTCATTGTAATTTCTAGTGAATCATTCACTTAAGGTCAAGCTATATCAGCCGGGCTCGGTGGCTCAGCTTGTAATCCCGTGCCTTGGGACGTTGAGGTGAGTGGATTGTCTGAGCCCGCGGGTTTGAGATCCCCCTGGGCAATTTGGTGAGACCTCATCTCTACAATGAATCAAAAATTAGCCGGACGTGGTAGTGCACGCCTGTAGTTCGAGCTACTTGGAAGGCTGAAGCGGAAGGATCGCCGGAATCCAGCAGATCGAGGCTGCGGTGGCCGGGAGCGGCCACTGCACTCCAGTCTGGGTGACAGAGTGAGACTCCAACTCAAAAAAAAAAAAAAAAAAAGAAAAAGATCAAGCTATACCGAGAGTCTTTTGTGTGATTCTATTGGGCAATCAATACATATTGATTTATAGAAGAATTTAATTTCTGGAATAAAAATTATAATATTTTGTTATGATTGCCATTCAAATTAACCATATGTTTTTCAATAGCTAAACTTTTCTGCTGACTTATTTATTCTGCCTTTAATGCTATGATTTAAAAATTTCTACAGAATAGAAAGATAAATATACAGTATGTACAATGGTTATGAGCACACACAACTGAAGCCAGACTGCCTAGGTTTGAAGAAGACCTGACACTAACTTGCTGTATGACCTTGGAAAAACTACTTAACCACTCTGTATCTTAGTTTTCTCATGTATAGAATGGGGATTATAACAGTTTCTATCTCTTAAAACTGTTTTGGGGGATTAGATGACTTAATATATGGAAAGTATTTAGGGCAGTGGTCAGCAAAAAGTAAACACTATGTAAATGTAAGCTAATGTTCTACTCTTATCCTAGCTAACCACTCCAGGATAAAAGCTCCAAAAAACCTAGGTTTTTGTCCATTAAGGTGTTCTCAGTACTGTTCCTAGAACTGGCACAAAACAGTCAACTAATATTTGTTGAATAAATTAGTATATAAAGCCTCAGTTACCTTATTAAAGAAAAACTTTTAAACATGAATGCATATTGCTTATTATGACATTAAAGAGTAAAAGTGTTAATCCTGCTGAAGTAAAAATTTGAATTAAGTAAAAACAAAATATCATGAAGAAAGAAATGACAGATTCTATGATTGTTACTTATATTCATGATGGATAGATTTCATATCCAAGTGCAAATGAAGCTAACCCATCTGCAAAAGACAGTGATACCCCGAAGGTCTGTCTTTCCAGTTAATATCTGGAGGCATACATTATCCAACATGAAATATCGGTTTCATTGAACTTATACTTCTTTTCAGAAGGTGAACTTAATTCTGATAAGTCAGATCTATATGTAAAAAGATAACTGGAAAATGGGTATGATCATTTTCACAAGCTTTCCAAACATATGGATTATTACTTAGCAAATAATTAAAAATGCCAATTAAAAACTCACTTAGGTGCTATAGACACAGGCATCATAGGATGGGTAGGGAGACGATATCCATGTTTGTTAATTAATACTTTGTTTCTCAAGGAAAAAAACACAGTCAAATACAGAGAGGCATCATTTGCCCAGCACTGACAGTATATGGATGTTTCCCAGAATTTAACTTTCCAAATAACCTAAACCTCCCTTTCCTTTTAGTGTTAAAATATTTTCCTGAGCAGTTTCTCAAAATGTATTCAATTCTTCTGTGCCTTTTTGCATAAAGCAGGCATTACCTGACTAGATTTAACGTTGTATAATTTAACCTTTACGTAATGACTCAGGGTCATCATTACCAAAATTAATTATTACTCTGTTATAATACAGGAATGCCCTCAGAAGTTATTGAGATTTGGAAAGCTGTTTGTTTTACTAGAGGCTTTGGGCTGCCATGATTCTTCTCTTCGTATTAGATGGATGAAGGTAAAGAAGAGAGCTGGACTGAACCCTCACTTCAGGGCCATGGAGCTCTGCTTTTAATAGCCAATAATCACTCCCATCCTTCAGGAGTTGTACAGGGATTTAGAAGCTAATTCTTAGTCACCTGAGCTTTGAGGCTGTCCCAAGAAGAAACTCTTCTGAAGTGGCAGAAAACATAAGGATCTTATTGGGCAAGGAGGACATCTACTGAAGCCCAAAGAATTTTACACTATCAGTTTCCCAGTCTAGCTCACTGACCCAAGCCATACAGCAAGGATGAACGAACCTCAAAGTGCAAGAAAGTAAAATGGTAGAATGTCTTAGGGATTGTGCTATGGAAGCTCAGCTCAGAGAACTTAACGTCCTGTGAGACCTTGGGGTAATAAATAGCACAATAGCAGTATTACGCCAACAGCAAAGGCTGCAGGTCTTTGAAGAATTGTCCTAAATGCACAGGTATGGGGTGAGAACACCATTGTTCCAGCACTTGCTAAAGAGTTAACCAAGTATTTTATTTACATCTGGGACTTTAAATGGTTTTTCTGAGACTAATGGAATTCAGATAATATTTATCTTCATCTAGTCATAAAGCATGACTTTTAGTTTTTACTGCTGTAGGAATGTGCTATATTTGCCACTATCACTTCTTCCTTCCTCTTACAGTTTCTTGCTTCTAATAAGTTACGGCCTGGGAAGTCAAAGTCTAAGCTTTCTAATATTGGATCTTCAATAAAAGGAATATTTCCTTGAAGGATTTACCATGGAAAGCATATGGGCTTTATGCAATAGACATTGCTATATCTATTTTAGGATGTAAGAGAATTTTAGACTTGATTCCTGATCCTTAATTAATGTGTTCTAGGATGACTAAGATTGCAAAATAAATTACCTTGAGATAAATAAGTTGTTACTGAAAATGGATTTAGAGTCCCTTAAGTCGCTAGCTTAGTACTGGTCTGATGCATATACTACTCAAGTGTCGCCGCACAATGAACACCTTCTGAGCAATCTCATTACTGGGAAAATTGAGTGCACTTGTATGACTGGTCTGTAGCATGTGTCCTCCAATGATCTACTTGAAATTAAATTCTATGAGAGTTGCAACCCTTGATTTAAAATGCTTTTTTTTTCATATTCTTAAAATTTTTCATATGGGAAAAGAAAAAGTAATTTTGAGCTCTGCTTGTGACCCTTGGGGTTTTCTATTACCAGCAAAATATTCCAATGCTTTCCTAGTGTCACTTTTATAAAGATTTATAAGTAAAATAAAAACAGAAGTAAAATGAGATTAATAACCTCTGAGAAATACCCAGCAATCTCAAAAGAATGACTTCCTTTCCTTGACTCATTGAGGCTCCTAGTGCAGCCTGGAAATAAAGAGAGAGGCTATGGTATTCACAGCAGATTTGGAGTATTTGGTGCTAGTTATTCCAATTGCAAACTTCTCTTAACAACTAAAAGAATGAGTGGTCGGTGTGCAGCAACATTTCCTACTACCTGCCATCCACTCCTAACATTTTATTTGAGATTATGCTTCAAGGCTAGCTAATCTTCAATTTCCATAGTTTTACATGTTTTTATTCTTATTTATATATTGAGGAATGGCACTGATGATTGCTCTCATACTCTTAGTTCTTTTGGGTACCAGCTTCCACTGTGTCTTATTAATAGCTTGAACCACTACCCCTTTACTAACTCTTATCCATTCTGTTTCCAGTTTTATATTTCAGGTGTTCATTCGTCATTACTGGGCTGCTGACAGCTTTATAATGATTCATCTTTCTGTCTCTTTCCCAGCTCCAACCATCCAACTTACCAGTTTTATATTAATCTTCTTCAAAAAGGCTTTTTAAAAGTCTGCTAAAAAAAAAAGTCAGCCTATCCACGTGATGGAATACTATATCCTAAGTTCTTTCCTAACTCCTGTCCCCAACCTTGTCTTCTCCTATTTCCTTGCACTTCCCTGCATCCCGGCTAAATTTGCAGACTCTCCCTCAAAGACTTCTGGCCCCTCTCAACGACTGTTCCCATCCAGTGAGGCCTCTTACACCATCGTATCTACTTTTCCTTCAAAGCCCATTTTCCCCTTGATTTGAAGGGAGAGGGAAAGCAGGGAAAGAAAAATAAAGGCAAGAGAGAAATGAGAAAAATCTCCATTCCATTATTTCTTACCTAGAACTGATGGCATTCACATAACAGTTCATGTTTGTTTGAGTACTCCTTAATTGTTTAGATTTTATTCTTCTTCAAGAAAGTACTTATTATTTTTGTAAGAGATGCATTATCTCCCAGAAATGCAATTCTTTTTGTGACATGGCTGACTCAGGGATGGAAGAGATAACCTCTATAGAAAAACTGACTTAAGCATATGTTTGAAAGATCGCCTCTCTGCCCCTATTCTGGTCCTCTATTTTAAAAGTCAAAGAATAAACTCGAAGTGGGCCTTCTAGTCCAACTTTCTGGTACTGGAGGGACACCAAGGGTCTGAGACAGCTCTGAACTAACATCTCTTTACAGGCTTAAAGTCCTCTGTATCCACCAGGGATCTTGTTTGCAGAGAATGTACTCTAGATAGCTTGAGTAGAAAGAATTCTATTATAGGATCATAAGAAGTTATAGATGCTCTCAACCACATCAGAAGAATGTTCTAGAAGACATTTTGTTGCTGCAGCTGCCACGCACTGCTCAGCAGTTATGATGCCAAAGGCCAGATCAGCAAGCACAGGAGTACCCCATGTTTTGCTGCCATGCCTGCACCACACTTCACACATGCCAAGACTCAGACAACTGAAACTGCTTGGTGGAGCCTAAAGCACCAGTAGAATTCTAGCAGTCAAGGAGTCTTGAAAAAGTGCTTTTCAAGTTTCCAGGCTTAGGAGTGCAAGAATAGGAGCAGAGTGGGTATCATGTGAGCTATTGTGCATTGTCTGCCCCATACACTCATCCAACAGTGAATGATTTTGCTTCTTTCAGATAACAAACTGGATAATTAAAGACCATCTAGAGACCTGATTGTGTATGTAGACCTGATTGCCCTGGAGCAAGCCTGCTGAGGTTCAAGTCACAGCTCACACACTCACTACCTGCATGACCTTGAGCATACTCTGCATTTATTTTGTCTATAAAGAGGGAATATTTGTCATTCTGAACTCCCCAGGTTGTTGTGAGGATTAAGTGCATTAAAATGTAAAGTGCTAAGCCGGGCTCGGTGGCTCAGCCTGTAATTCCGCGCCTTTGGGAGGCTGAGGTGAGTGGATTGCCTGAGCCCGCGGGTTCGAGACCCGCCTGGGCAGTGAGACCTCATCTCTACAATAAATCAAAAAATCAGCCGGGCGTGGTAGCGCGCGCCTGTAATTCCGGCTACTCGGAAGGCTGAGGCGGAAGGATCGCTGGAGCCCAGCAGGTCGAGGCTGCGGTGGCCGGGAGCGGCCACTGCACTCCAGTCTGGGTGACAGAGTGAGACTCCAACTCAAAAAAAAAAAAAAAATGTAAAGTGCTTGGAACACTGCCTGTCACATACTGAATGTTCAACACATGTTAGTTACAATTATATAATATAGCATTATATAAGATGAGTTATATTATAGGAAAGGGTGGCTTCCTAAAAATTTATGTAAGCTGAACTAAGAGCTGTGTGCATATTTATCAGAAGGCAACTTACATGAATTGCAACAAATGGAACACACGATACTTGCAAAATGCCAATGAGATGTTCTCTCTAGATTTTTTTTTTTCTAGCTTGCTGTTGCTACTAAAGAATGGAAAGGAACTTGTCATCATTCTGACTCAAATTAGTAATTGTCAGAGACTATAACTGTTGTCCCAAGGAAAGAAATGAAAACTTTCAGTCAGCATTCATCTTTAAAGGAGTGTCATAGTCCTGCCCCCGGATATCTACATTGAGTTCTGAAAAAAATCTCTCTATTTCCATCTCTGAAAAAAAAAAAAAGAAAAGAAAAGAAATACAGAGTCCAGACTGGAACTAGTATGGGAACTAACAATATGCTCTTTAATATCATATCGTTTGGGGTCAAGAATTTAAAGACAGCAAAACAACAATGAAAGCTTTTGATAACTTTAGTAACTAGAAAACTGGAAATTTCCATCTCTACAGGAAAATAAATAAAATTAGGAGCAGATCAAAGATAAGAGCTTTTCTTGATTTTGAAATCGACTTAAAACAGCTTTTCTTGTCTTTTTTGTAAAGTATCTCTGTTTATTAGAAAATTCTTTCACAGAAGGCATGTAACTCAATTGCTAATTCTGCATACTTATACTTTATGAAATCATCTCCTTCCTCAAACAGAGTTGCAGTCTTGGGATATTGCTGTCAAGGGCTGATAACTGTTGGCATACGATGCAGTATGGCACTGTCATTAGAAACGTGGGCTTGAGCTCTCCCTCTTCCTTACTGTGTGACCTCATGAAGTGCAGCAACCTCTCTCTATGTATTTTATTGTCTGTGAAATAGGTGGTAATAAGAATGCCCACTTCACTGGATTGTGAAAACATTAAACGAGACACTGTAGTAAACATTAGTTATTAATGATACCATCATTACAGAGACTCCACTTGATCTTCAGGTTAGTAACGCTTTTTAATTAAACTATCCTTTTGAGATGCAGTTTTATTTTTATTTATTTACCTTTTTTAGACAGATTTCATTTTGTCAGTCTCTTCCATAATGTAGTAGAAGTGAGTACCATACTCTACATGTGACAATTGCTACAGCAGATGAAGTCTTTTCCCTTGTCCATTCATTCTTACTCTGTACTCCTATGAATGACACCCATTATAACAGGTATGGGAGTTCCTCACACTTGGGGTATACATTGACTTTATGGAGAAATTAAATCCCTGGGTCTTTTCCTGATGTGTTACCATTATGCCAAGTCTCTTTCATTCTATAGTTTTATGGGTGATGTTTTTTCATCCTAAGTACTACATGATAAAATAATTCTGCTTAAAGGCAACCCTGACTTGGCTTTTGATTTAAGGGTTCAGACCCTTTAGGCAACAGAACAAACTAAATGAAGATGATTCCTATGGTGTGGTATTGAAAAACCAATGATATATATCTGCCTCTTCCACCAGACTCTGAGCCATGTGAGATTCAAGTTTCAATCTTGATCACCTTTTTAAGAAGTGGAACCCCCAGAACCAGAATTATCTTTTAGAGTATGGGCCCCTTGTACTACACTTAGAATTTCTTCCTCTGGATCAAATGGTCAACCAAATTTTTTATCTAGAGGTTTTGGGAAGTTTGCATCACAATTTGCTGAAGTAATTTCTTGAGCTGTGGCGACCAGGTGACCGGTTCTTCCACCATGCAATGCACCTGCCCACACCATACTGAGTGTTCAGCAGTTTTTGACCAAAAACAGTATGACCCCCATGCCCCACCCTCCCTATTCACCTGCTCTTGCTTTACACAAATTCTTTTGTTTCCCAGAATGAAAAAAGTCCTTAAAGGTAAATACTTTGCTGATGTGAAAGAGGTGGAACAAAAAACAGCAGAAGCACTAAAAACCATCAAAACCTATGAGTTCAAAAACTTTTTTTGAGCAGTGGAAAAGCATCTTGGTAGGTATACTGCATCAAACAGAGAGAACTTTGAAAATGACTGAAGTTTAAACGTGCATGAATAAATACAACATTTTTATTAAATAAATTCTGATTTTTTTGGAGTCCCCTCTCATATTTTGGGGGCAAAAGTGGGCAATCAGTACATGGTGAACTTCTAACCTCTATACAGTAATGATTTGCTCCCTTTATTTTCATCAAGCATGTGCAAGATAATCCTGATAGATCTGTGAGCATTGCATCAATTTCTTCATAATGCACTATTTCCAATGAAGCAACGACAAGGGCACACATCTGGCTTATAAGCAATACTTCATTTTAATGCAATGCTGTAGTTGCCAAGAGAACACAATACATGCCATCAATAATACATTTCCAAGCTAATACAACATGGCCTATTACAGGTGCTGAAAACAAATTTAGATGTGAGGGAAACAATGATGTTAACCATGTAAAATGCATGGGAACTTTACAAAGAGAAATATAAAAAAATCTTTCATGCTACAACCAAATTAAAATACTGATCAACAGTGTTCTTGCCTCATTACACAAGCAACACAAGGAAAGGCAAGTGCCTTTATGATCATTTATTATTAACAATGGGAAAACATGGTTTTATTAAAAGACACCTTGAAATGAAATGGACATGCTCTCCAGAGATATGGTTATAAATCCTTACTATATTCTTCAAGTCTCCCTCTTTCTTGTCCTTCCTGACATCCAGAGAGGGAAAAATAGTTAAAGGGGCATTAAACCTCTTCCTTCCAAGTAAGCTCAATATTCTTCCTCCTCAGAGTTACTATAGATGCACAGAATCAGAGTAGCTAAGTACCAAAACTCTGGACATAGCTGTCACTTGACTAAGAACACAAAACCTTGAACTACAAAACCAGGACTTAAAGATGGTTCTCCTGATTTCTGGTGAGTTAAAAGTCTGATTTCCACATATTTAGTTTCCAGATATTGAAATCACATAAACAAGAAAGTCTCATACATAAATCATAGAAACAAAAAAGAGAATCGTCTGAGGGAAGCTCACAATTTAGAAGAAATGTTTAGACTATTGTTTATTAAATTTGCTTCAGCTAAAAGATGATTAACCTTGGTAAATATTTCCCACATTTACATGCCTCCAGGAGTTATGTTATGACTGGAGGTATATTTAGGCTACTGAAATACTGAATTGCATATTCTCATTGATAAGCGTGCCCTAGACATTGGGCATGTGAGCACAAAGGCAGTAACAATAAATGCTGGGCACTCTCTTTTCTTCAAAACATTGCACTGGTTTTCTCTTCAACAAATTCCAGGCAAAACTTCTCAATTAACTATCCTGAACATAAGTGTTCACAGAGGCATTATTCATGCTAGCCAAAATGTGAAAACAACCCAAATGTCCACCAACTGATGACTGGTTAAATAAAACGTGGTATATCCATTAAAAGGCATATTGTTGGAAAATGAAGAAATGAAGTAGTGATACATGCTACAACATGCATAAATCTTGAAAACACTATGCTATGTGAAAGAAGCCAGAAGCAGAAGACCACATATTGTATGATGCCATTTATATAAAATGTTCTGAATAGGCAAATCTATTGAGACAGGAAGTAAATTAGTGGTTGCCTAGGACTGGGAGGAATGGACAAGGAAGAGAGTGGGAAATGCAGACTGACTTTTATTTCTTTTGGAGATGATGAAAATGTTCTAAAATTGTGGTGATGAATGAAAAACTCTGTGAGAATACTAAATGCTATTAAATTGTGTATTTTAAATGGGCAAATTGTATGGTATGTGAATGCTATCTCAACAAAGCTGTTATATTAAAAATACTGAGAACAAGAATAGGCAGAGAAAGCCTCCAGCAGGACACATTCCTCTTTGAGTACTTTGAACATCAAGAAACCAGGCTTATTAAACTTATATACTAAAACTTGATGCAACATTTATATTAATTAAATGTCACAAATAACAGGGAAAGAAATGATCTTGCATGCCGATAATGTTCTCTTCTTGTCAAAAAACAACTTTAAAAAATAGACGAAATATTAGTTAATATTATTAGAAAGATCTGCAGATCAATTATGCCTAAAGTCATTATTTTTGACACCATAAATCTAGATTCTAGAAATATAATTTTATGTCATCTGCTTTTAAATGTGAGCATGCATCAGAATTACCCAGAGGGCTGATTGCTGAATATAGATTGCTGAATCCCATCCCCAGGATTTCTGACTCAGTAGGGTTGGGTTGGAGCTTCTACCAAGTTCCCAGGTGATACTGATTCCACAAGCCCAGGACCACACATTAAGAACTGCTCATGGTTCTACATTAACCTATTTCAGGCTTTTTTGTGGTCATACTTATGGCTAACTTATCTTGATTTGCCTGAATATAGTTATACTAAAAAATCAAACCTGCTACATGAGCCATAGGGTATATTAGAACTGCTATAGTAGAAGAATTACTTGATTGAGAAAAAAACTATCAGATAAGACAGAATCAGTAGGGTTCTGAGGAGCTGACTTGAGTTTGAACTATAAAGCAAGACTGGGAAAGTGGTTGCAGGAGCAAAATCAGAAGGTCCCAAAGAAAGCCAGACATTGGTGAATCAGATTAATGCCAGAGAACTAAGAGAAATTGATAAAATCTTGCTTCTTGTAGGGATGTGGGAGAGGACAATGGGATGATGGTTACTAGGGTATCACTGGATCCTATTTGGCCTCTAGTTTCTGAACCACATTCTCATTTACACATGGCCCAATGGTACACCAATTCTGGCATATTCCTGACACCTGGTTATGCTGCTGTTTATACAGTGCTGCGAGCCTCACTGTACTGCTAGATATCTATCCTCATTACTTCCAGAGTTATCCCCTACAATAACCTGTCCTTACTAGTCATAGTCTTGAGTGGATATCTCTCTTCGAAAGTCTAAATGCCAAAATTCCAAAAAGATCTTAGCATGGCAGGTTGATGAGCCATCTCTAACAGGATGATGCTTGATAGAGTTATGTGTTTATTATGGACTTCTAGTTCAATGTTTGATAACCATATGGTATGACTAACAAAAACAAAGTGGAATACAACATGGCTGAGCACTGTGGCTCATGCTTGTAATCCCAGCACTTTGGAAGGCCAAGTCAGGAGGATCACTTGAGCCCAGAAATTTGAGACTAGCCTTGACAACATAGTGGGGCCTCATCTCATAAAAAATGAAAATAATCTTTATTTAAAAAAACAAAACAAAACAGAGTGCAACAGAATAAAAATGAGTTCCTGTTGCACTTAAAGGAATATACAACCAGAGAAAGAAGATAGCAGCTCATGCAGTAGGTCAAACTATATTTTCAATAGAAACAAAGACAAAATTAAGGCAAGCCCAAGGTAGAGTGAAAAGTTCTGGGATTCATGTGACAGAGTAAGGGTTAAAAAAACTGACACGTTTAGTTTGAGAAAATTTAAAGAAAAGAAGATGAGGAAAAAGCTTTTGTCAAATGATTTACTGCTACCCCCAAATAATATCAATTACAAAAAAAGAAAAACAATTTCACAGTCTAAGCTTGACACCCAGATTACTGGATTTTCTTCCCAAATATATTCACTACAGATAAGCAAATAGAGCACTGCCTTCCATGGTCAATAAATATTTTGTTCATAAATTATCCGCCCAAAAGCATTTCTGAAGTACTGAGATTAGGTACTATATTGTTGCACTATTGTTTCCCCAAATAATATGACTGTAGTACTTCCCTCTCCTATGTAATATCTATTAAAATATACCATGGACCTAATGTGCTGCGAAAGACAATTGGGAAAGTGTTATATTAAATATAGCATATATGATTCTAGGTAAAGTAAAAAAGTACTAATTAGTATATGGGACTTAGATTCAATGTAGGGGCTCATTTGTATTAACTAGAAGAGCCCAGGAGCATAATGGTAACTCACAAGGCTGAGAAGTCATGGGAAGGATTTCAGGAAAGGTTGAATTACCACTTGTTTCTGTTGACAGGATTAATGGTTTGGGTAATTAGGTGAACTAGATCAGTAGTTCTCTGACTCTTAGATTTATGAAAATATACATCTGGAAATTAGAAGTAAAGACCCACTTTGGCCTAACTACTTCCGCTTTTATAAATTAGAGACAACAATGATCATTTATAATCACCTTCATTTAATAAAAGGATGACCATTTTAATACCAAAAAGTCAGGAAGGGCATAATTTCAGACTAAGAGAAATTAGTAGCCTTAGACCAATATTAACTGTATTATTCTCATTTTACCATCTTAAACCAACATTATCTTTATTTTTCTCATCTTTTAATAAGAAGTTTTGTCATTGACTGATCCTAATTCACAAACCCAGATTTTGTAATCCATGTTCTATATAGCCTCACAGTTTCACTCCAGAAAATGTTTTACAACTTTAGGTTAATGCCCTGTCAATGTCAGGCAATAATTTATGAAGATGAGAAAAGGGAAAGAGACAGTTAGAAAGGGCAGAAGATGACAGGACATGGATCTGAGGAAATTTTCCCAAAGAGTAGATATTAAATATCAAAAGAACAGAATGGGAACAGGATTGTTTTTATCTTTTAAGTATCTGCAAAGTTTTCACGTTAGCTCAAATGAACCACACAGCTCTAGTCACAGCTGGAAATATAGCCACAAAACTCAGTGACTGATGACAAATGTCTGCATACAGAAGTTGAGGTAGGAGAATCGTGTGAGGTCAGCAATTGGAGACTAATATGGGCAACATAGCAAGACCCCATCTCTCTATATATATATATTTTTAATTAGCCAGGCATGGTGGCATGTGCCTGTTGTCCCAGCTACTGTAGAGGCTGAAGCTAGAGGATCACTTGAACCCAGCAGTTCCAAGTGGTAGTGAGCTATAATTGTGCCACTGCACTCCAGTCTGGGCAACAGAGCAAAACCGTATCACTAAAAAAAAAAAAAAGACAAAAATAATTAAGAGAAGTCTGCATACAGAAGATACAATAGGCATAGAATAGCCTCATGGGAACAAATGACCTCCTTTTCCAATGTTGTGCTTTTATTTATTCATTTTTTAACTGAAACCTTCAACCTACAGTATATACACATTCTCTGTTCTAGTGCCTAGCTGGGAATCTGACTGAAGGCACTGGTGAATGTCCAGCCAACTGTGAAAGGAAAGTGCCTGCTGGGTACCTGTTGCCAGGATTGCATAGGACGACCCTACCCTCCTCCTATTAAACAGACATTTAGTGGAGATTACAACTGGGAAGCAGAAGTTTCATATGTCTTCCCATACATGTTCTGGGAACAACTATAGTTCATCATATGACTTCAAGTGATCACATTACTACTTCAAGAAAAGTACTTTCTCTTATTCATTTCATAAGAACCTAGAATAAACAATAAATGTTTTCACAATGCGAGCAAACCAACAGATGCCTTTAAAATCTTCTCGTATCATCATCTTCACGATGATCTCAAATATCTAGCTAGTTTTCCATAAAACACTAAAAGGAATATTAGGGATTGAAAAAGATCATCAAAATTTCAATGAGCTTTATTTTATGCAATTTTTTTATCTGAATTCAATTTTATGATACTATAAAAACCCTAGGGAAAATGTCTAATTGAAAATGCACACAGAACACCACTTAGTCTGATTTTCAATTTTTTTCGTCACAGTCATGAAAGCACTTTGTATCAGTAATCTAAAACCAAAGAGTAGTTAGTCTAACCTAATTTTTTTTTCAATTCTTGGAGTAAAACCAATTTTCAGTTACAGCAGGATTCTATGAAGCTAGTGTGCAGAAAGCTGAAAAATTATCTGGAACTATAATGTCCCTCCTACATGAAATTTATCATTCAGAAAAAATGGTGGATATCTCAGAGCCCCAGTTTTTCCCCATGAGCTTGAGACTGAAATAAAGAGGCCACCAGGCTCTTTAGAAAATCATCCTTCAGGAAGATTATTCTGTCCCTGATACTGCTGCTAGGCTGCTCTGATTACTTAGCACTGAAGTTGCAAAAATCTTGCATCATTTTATCTAAACAGACCTAGAAATCTTGCATCATCTTAGCTAAACAGATCTAGTATAAAAGAAAATTTTCACTTATGTTCAACCTTGTATCCATAATTAATAGTTTCAACTCACCAAATACCATTACGTGACCTCTATAAGCATGAATGTGAGAACGTTTAACTTTACACTTCTAGTTATTATGAAAAAATAGAGATATTTCTTAATTCTTGGAAACAGCACTAATGAGTTAAATAATATAAGCAATTAATTGATTTTGATTATAATAAAAAATGGCTTTCTCTGAATCACCAGTAAGAAAATTGCAATGTTGCCTAATATAGAAAATATAATTATTAAAAAGTAAAGGAAATGTATAAATTTTAAATATAACTATAAAGTGGTAGCAGGAAAAAATTAATCATAACCATATGGAGATATTTCCCAGACATCAAATGGTAAATGTCTACAGGAAGAGGATGAATTTAGCCATGCCTCATTATGTAGGCAATTATTTATACGTGGACTCAACTAGGCTGAATATTTATATGCTTATAAGATCATTTTATCCCTTTCTAGGCAATTACGTTGCATTGAGCTCTCTCAATACACTGAATCTGCCAAGCCACAGTTGAGAGGTGGTAAACATCCATGAATGACTTTTTCTATAATGTGTACCATATACCATTGACAGAACTTTGGATTGGATCCAATTTTAAGTAACTCACAATATATCAGAGGTTCCAGACTTTTTAATTTTATGTTCCAATTAAAAACTACAACAACAAGATATTGGTGATTCCTAAAAGTTCTAAAAATTGATCCAGCAATCACCCTTCTGTGAATATACCTAGAGAAACTAAAATCATTCTATAAAAAGATACCTGCACATGCCTGTTTATTGCAGCAGTATTTACAATAGCAAAAATATGGAATCAACAGTGCTGTTCATCAAAAGTGGACTAGATTTTTAAAATGTGGTACACATACATGAAGGAATATTACACGGTCATAAGGAAGGACAAAATTATGGATTGTGCAGCAACTTGGATGGATTTAGAGTCTACCATACTCAGTAGTAATCTATCACAGAAAGAAAGACCTGAATACCACATGTTCTCATTCATAAGGGGACCCTGAACATTTATCATAATACTATAAGAAAGGGATTGGCAGTAGTGGGACACTGCCTGGGGTGGAGACACACATAACATCAATAAAGGAAACTGATCTTGAACCAGGCAAAGTGGGATCCAAAGAGAGGCCCAAATTTTACCTGCATCATGACCATTTATCTACCTAATCTTTAAAATAAATAAATAATATATATTATAAGTAAATAATATATATGATATTATATATATACACTATATATTATATATTATATTTAGTATATATATACCCTATCTTCCATCTATAACTAGCAACATAAAAGAAATCATATTTTACCATGAAAAGTGCAGAAAGGTAATCTTAGAATAAAGATGAATTTTATCCAAGAAAGGACACCTAGTAATTTTGTCAACATTCACTTTATAGCATATGTTAGCACCTGGAAGGATGATTATTACATTTGGTTTCTCACTGAGACCATAGACACAATAAACAATTGGCATAGATAATTAAATATTTAATGCATTTTTGTGTTTATATATTGACATTAAAATTTATAGAAATGAGAGAATATTTCAAATAAGCATAAAATGCAAACTGTATAATAATAATAATACGGTCGTCCCTTAGTATCTGTGGGGGATTGGTTCTAGGACCTCCCAAGGATTTCGAATTTCAAGGTTGCTCAAGTTCCTGATATAAAATGACATAGTATTTACACACATCTTCCTGCATGCTTTAAATCATCTCTGGATTCCTTATAATACTTAACACAATGTTGACACAACACATCACTTTATTTGTGTGGATTCAATGTAATACTTTGTATATGGCAAATTCAAGTTTTGTTTTTTAGGACTTTGTGAAATTTTTTTTCCCTCAAATATTTTCAATTCACAGTTGGTTAAATCTACAGAGGTGAAACCCACAAATATGGAGGATCAACTGTATAATCTCAAATTTTACAATTTACAAAAACATTCATCTACGATAAAAAATCTTTCATGCAAGACAAAATGTTTTATAGATGAAATCTCTTTTCTACAGGTTGAGTATCCCTTACCTAAAATACTTGGGACTGGAAATGTTTCTGAATTCGATTTTTAAAAAAATTTAAAATATTTGCATATACATAATGAGATATCTTGGGGACAGGACCCGAGTCCAAACACAAAATTCATTTATGTTTCATCTATGCCTTACACATAGCTGGAGGTAATTTTATACAACATTTTTAATAATTTTGTACATGAAACAAAGTTTTGACTGTGACCTGTCACATGAAATCAAGTGTGGAATTTTTCATTTGTGGCAACATATCAGTGCTCAAAAAGTTTCAGATTTTGAGCATTTCACATTTTAGATTTTCATATTAGGCATGTTCAACTTGTATCATGTCTTTAATTATTCAAATGTGTCAGATTTGCTAAATTTCTAAAATAAATAAAAATGAGAAACTGGTTATATTCATGAAAAAGGTTTATTTTCATTACCTTACTATGCTTTCTTTTATTATAACTTATTAATCAAATATAGTATGTGCTTATATTATGAACATAATATGAATTATTTTCATAAACGTTGAAGAACACAGAGAAATCCCTTTGAATTTAGGAAATGGATAATGTTAAGACTCTGTTCCCAAATTCAATCTTTCCCATTATTGAATTTTTCCAAATACATATTTTATATGAAATTTCTCCTGCAACCTGGTAAGTCAGGGCAAAGTTTCTCATCACATTTAGAATACAATCAAGTCTTCTTCTTGGCCTACATGACCCCCACTACCTCTCTGAACTCAGTTCCCAGGACTCAACACTTTATTGGCTGTTTTCTATCTACTGGCTTCCTTGATGGTTTCCCAAACACACCAGATACATTTCAAACTCAGGAACTTTGCCCTTCCAGTGTCTCTGCCTGAAATGCTTTTCCTCTAAGAGTTGGATAGCTCATTCCCTCTTGGCTTAAATGCCACTTCCTTTGAGAGACCTTTCCTTACCCACTCCCTATGGTCCATGATCATACTCTGTCCTTTGTATTGGTTATCCTGAAGAATACATATCACTATGTGTAATACATATTTGCTTATCTGTTTATATCTCTCTTCAGCATTAGAATGTGAGCTTCATGAGAGCAGGGATTTCTGTTTCATTCATCATTCTGTATTGAAAATTGTATATTGTAGGTACTCACAAATATTTGCTGACTGAATAAGTGAATGAATATAAACATAAGATAAAATATTTTTAATTTACATAAAAGCAATGAAGTGCTAGTTTAGATATAATTAAACTATACTAGTTCATCTCCCTAATTGTGCAAGAATTATTGCAAAATTACTATTCATTTATAAACTTACTTTATTCTCAAGACTTATAACAATAAACCTACTCTTAAAAGAACATAAAATCAAGTATAAATGAATGGATTGAATTCTTTTAGTGATCATTTAATTGTGTTGAAAGTGTTTCTTTTTCCCCCTTGATTAAATTGGAATAATTTTAAAGTCAAATCAGAATCCCTTCACAACTTTAAACAAATGAGCAAAAACATCTTTAAAAGATCCAATACATAAACAAAAATAAGTTTGAGAATTACACTAGAATAGCACAATAACTAGTAATTTAATACACTGATGGCAATGATGTTTAAGTCCATTTTATTTGATCATGCTGAAAATAACATCCTTTAGCCTATATAATCATTTTAATACTACAATTATTTCATAGATTATTCACCTATCTTTATCTTAATTGTTCAAGTCCAAAAGGGGATGGTATTTAATAACTTTAGCCTTAAGTGTTGTAATGGATTACTCAGTTGTATGTTAAAGCTTCTACAGTCTAAGAAAAAAATAGTGTCATTATTCACTGTAGTTCTTTCAAAAGAGAATAAATTATGATTCCTCTGAGAATGATGAAAAGATCTATTTCAAAGTATATATTTATATTCTTTAACCTGGATGATATTCAAATGGAAGATGATACATGTGACCCATTATCAATCCCTGAAGAATACATGATTTTAGTGTTTCTATTCGTCTCCCAATACTGGTAGTGAGATGGTGATGACCAACTATTTCTAATGACTTGTGGACAGTAGCAAAATCGTGAAGGTGGTTTGGTCAAAGTCACAGGTCTAGGCTTTGGCTATGAAAAAGAATGGAACTAATTAGTCTCTGTGGGGATTGAACCTGCAACCTCAGATTCATTAGCTTCACAAGAAAGCCAACTCGTCTAAATGGACCAAAACTTGCCCAACAATTATTTGCAAAGATGTGATTTATGTCTAGTTGGCATTAGTTTTTATGAACAATATTAAAATATTCTGATTTTACTAATTGTTTGATTATTTAAGGAGAAATAATTTGAGGTAGATAAAAGAAGAAAAATATCCAGATTTCCTATACATTTTTTATTTAAAAAAACTATAAAAGCACATAGCTCAAAGCCAAAAATGGTTGAGGATTCTAAAAATATAATGTATATTCTTAAAGTGTCAATCTCAAATAAAAATAGTATAATCATTTTTAAAATAAAGGGATTTCAACTTGAAATGGCGTATTTTGAATAGAAAGTTATATTGAAATTTTGCAGAATTAATTGACTTTAAATCAAATGGTCATATTTTATCTTAAAATTTCATGTAATTTAGGGGGCATATTTTCATTCTTCTTGAGCTTTTGCTTTGGGTATTTTATTCTCTTTTCTTCTCCTATGTTATTTTCTCCTAATTTATTCTCCCTAAATCTGACTTTCTCTTTTCCTGATAAGCTGATTATTCCCACTTAACATGAGAATTCTTTGGTTTTAGGTCTCAAATCCACATTATTCCCAACACTTTAACATAATAGTCATTCATTCATTCAACATGCACTTGTCTTGCTGACAAATACTTATTATCTCATCAACTAAGCTTTTCTTATTACATAGAGATCTCTTTTTTCACTTACAAATATCAGTTTTATATTTATGTCTAACCTTTTCTTTTTTTTCCTTTTCAACAATAAGACTCTTGACAGTACAGACTTCTTCCTCTTTATTGTAAAACTAGGGCTAACAACTTCCCTTACAATCTCTATTTGTCCACATTCTGTTTTCCCTTGTAGGTTCTGATCTCTCTATTCCACCCCCCTCCTGTAAATACTAGTACACTAGGGCTATCCCCGAGAGCCTGTAATTTAATAGTGTAAACAGGACAAGTAGTTTGCAGAATTGTGGCTATCACAACTTTTGAGGAAAGATCCTGATTCCTCCTTTCCCTTCTTTAAAATAAACTGCTTCTGTCTCTCCAGAGTATTTTCCTCCAAAATTCAGGTGCCAAAGATTGATTTGTGTCTTCATTTTTAATTAAATAATAACTTAGCTATAACTATTATAAAATATGAATTATCTGACAAAGCAAAGTTTCTACATTTATAATTTTGCATATTCCTCAGCCTAGTAGCTTATAAAATTATTACTTGTGGATAAAAAGGATAATTCAAATGAGTTTTCATCTTCTATTAGAGTGCTTTTGAACGTGCCAACACTCATAATAATATTTGAGTATAAGACTATCAGTAAAGATTATTTGCCACTTGTAAATTTAGCCAGTACATTAATAACTTTCACTATTCAGTTTGTTATTTTTCCAATCTGTAGACATGCATAACAGAATATTTCGTTGACTTTTTGATAAAGCTCTATTAACCAACTGCAATATTTCTTAATTACCAGCACATTGTTCAACGTTTAGGCAGAATTAAATCTGGTGACAGGCTTGGCATACAGGATGGATCTTTTTTTAAAATAAAAAAAAGGAGATGAGTTGACAAGGCACTTTCCCCAAAATAAATAATTTTTTTCCAGGGCCTTGGCGTCTACAATCCAAGTAGTTGTAACAAGATAGGGTCCCATTGAGTACCTTGAATGGCATTGAACTTTGCAACTCAAAAATATTTAAATAATTTTCCCAGCTGGACATAATGGCTCAAATATATAATCCCAGCATTTTGGAATGCCAAAGTGGAAGGATCACTTGAGGCCAGGAGTTCAAGATCCACCCACAATATAGTGAGACCTCATCTCCACAAACATTCAAAAAATTAGCCAGGCATGGTGATCCATATCAGTAGTCTCAGCTAAGCAGGAGGCTGAGGCCAAAAGCATCACCTGAGCCCAGGAGGTCGAAGCTGTGGTGAGCCATGATTATGCCACTGCACTCCAGACTGGGTGACAGAGTGAAACTCTGACTAAAAAAAAAAAATTCCATTAGAAGAATTTACAATAGAAAAGAAGAAAACCAGAAGACATTATTTACTGGTCATTATCCGTGATGATAAGGCTCTGCAGCTATCAAATGAGGTGATGGTCATAGAAACTGGTCAGAGACAATATAAGATGACAAGTTATCATGCATGGTTTGAGTCTGTTTTTTGAAAGAAAAAAAAGGTGAATATAGGCAGAAAATAACATACCTCGGCATTTTTAACAGGTTTTCTGTAAATGGTAGAATTTAGGTCATTTTTTAATTTCTGCTTTACAATTTGCTATAGTTTTTGAATCTTTCTTATTTCTTTATATTTAGGAATAAATGCAAAATATATAGTTGCATTTCTGGAAAATAAGTCATCTTATCCTAAGCAGAAAATATAGATATCCATTTTGTTTACAAAAATACTCTGAACATACCTTTTATCTTTTAGAGCAATTATCATATTAAATAAGAGTTATCTGATTACTTACCAGTAATTTTCTGGCTAAAGAAATGAGCTCCATAAAAGCAGTCATGACTTTTAATCAACACTGTTCTCCATGTGCACAGCACATGGCACATTATAGATGCTCAATGAATTTCCACTTGCTACTTGGTTTTTTTCCTTTCATCCAGTGATTTATTTCTCCTGTACTAGGCCCTAATTGAATTGCCTTCATCTCTTCATAATGCCATCCAGTCTTTAACATACTTTGGGACAAAAACTGAAGTGTACGCAGGCATAATAGTAAAAAACAATTTGGGGTCACAAATATGTCATTTGGCAAAATCAGTTGAGCCTCTACTAGGATATTTCTCAAAATACTGAGACCTTCCTTCCACTACTAGATCAAGTACTTCTACTCCCTTGGGCACCATCACACCCTTAGCCCCCACTCTGTTAGTGTTATTGTATATGTGTTGACCAGTATTCCATCTCCTTTTAATTATCTCTACTACCAGAAACAAACGTTATCCTCAGATCATAGCTGGAACCTGTCATTGTTCATGGATGTCTGCAATTGTTTCTGTACATACCTTTGTTTCTATCTCAACCAGCATCAAGTTAATCACTGTCTCCCTCCCTCTCATAATTATTTATTAAATAGGAAGATTCATGAAACATTTGTTTTTGTCTTCACGTGTCTCTTAACACTCAATTCCTGTTGTTCTCCTTTTCCTATTGAGACTGAAGTTTCCTGGAAACTTGAAAGTATCCTAGATAGTCTTGTTTGTTGGTTTGAGGTTCTGCATGAACAGGCTAAATTATTTTATATATTTCTTCAAGTATCATACTCATAACTAAGAGCAAAAAAGTCTTTAATATATAAAAGAGATAATTGCTTTATACAAAGTAGTCAAAAAAAGAGAGCATTGCTTGGGTAGTTGTAAATATGCATGTAAGTATTCTAACCTATACTTTCTAAATTCCTGGGTTGCCTACAGGGATCACAGTAGGCACAGAGTTAAGCTGCAGAGTTAAATTTAAAAATCAACACATGAATGAGGTCAGATAATACAGTCTCCCAGTAGGTAGACCAAATTGTTCACAGATTGAAGGACGTTTTGGCAGTAAGCTCAGTGCTAACCCTGACAAGAAAGCCAAGCTGAGGAGTTAGGCAGAAGTGGAAATGGGAAGAATCATAGCAACAATGCTGACACTGTTACTCTAATTCCTCCACATGAAGCAGGTGCCCTGTGAGGCAGACTTCTGTGTCTGGCAGATACATCCCTATTGACAGGTATATCCAGCTGGGTATACTCTATCCTGATTCCTTTGAACACAGAAGGCATACACCTCTCTCCTTGCTGTGATTATGTGATCATCTGCCACACTTCTGATTTAGATTCCATGTAGTTTTCTACAATAGTCAGAGAATGCACTAGTCAGGCTAAATCAAGTATGCCATGCACTTAAAATTTACATGCCTTGTTTTGAATTAAAAATCTGTGAGCCCAGTTCATGTTCCCATCAGTCAGCATATTCATGTCTTAGTTTTTGGATTTCAGAATAGAAATCCAGAGCATGGCCTATAATAACTTCACTAAATTAATGTTAACTCTGTGAAGGATTCCCATGAAGAAGTGATGAGTTACTATCCATCCTTATTCAAATATTGATAAGACAATCATTCCCCAAAATATAGATGAGAAAAGTTAGGAAATATAGAAGAATTACAAATGTTAATGTGACTGAAGAAGATTAATGATTTCTAAATAAGGTGTAAGTGACGTAAATCTGTTACTTGTTCTGCTTGTCTTAGGTTTACTTTTTCTTCTCCTTCCCTTCTAGCATTTGGACAGCCCAAATGTTAAAAGGGAGAACAGAGATACCAAATATTGCACAGTTATATGGTGGGGTGACACTGGTAAAAACAAATTAACAGCTCTCTGTGTAGAAATCTAATGTGGAAAAGTGGTTATAGCTAGAATCAAGGACACTGCTGAATGAAAACATCCAAGAATCATTTTTGCAAAATGTGAACCTGTGACATGGAAAGACTTCTTATAAACTTCAGATATGTGAATTCCTTCACAATTTTAAGTTTTCTTTTACGATGATAACATTTATTTACCATGGCATTACCTGCTTTGTATGTTTTCACTCATTTCCACTGCACGCACTTACAGAACATCTGCTAAAATCTAGGGGCTAGGCTAGACAATTGGGCTGGAACCAAGACACACAAGCTTTCTCTTTGTAGTGTTCTCTGTGTTTTGGATGACAAATCATCACATCACATCAAAGCTGCTGAGAATGGAGGTATACACCAAGGACAGGCCCCAGTGTTAGCCTTCCCTGACTCTGTGAACCAGGCCACACTGCGTGCTATCTTGAACTAGGACAATCATATCTGTTTTAAACTTTTCTACCTCTTCCTCCACCTGTTCCTCTTCCTTCTCCTCTTCCTCTTCCTTTCTCTTCACCCTTCTCCCACCCTTTCCCCTCCTCTCCTCCTCCTTTGGCATGCTGCCTGCTTTTTTGCAGACTCATCTCATACACATATGTTTGTCAGGGTATAATTTATTTAAATAAATGTATCACTGTCTTCTAGGGGTTCACAATTGTTCACAAGTTCAAAGGAAATTTGTTTTTAAGTATAATTTTATTTTAAAAATAATAAAAGGAAAACATATTATGCAGCAACAATTTATAATTTAAATATACTTTGTTCCATTATTTACAGGATATATTTTAACTTCTTTCTTTTTTTTTTCAAACAGAGATTCTCAGCACCCAGGCCTAAGGATCCAAGGATCCTTTGAGAGTCCATAAAAAGTAGGTCCTTCAGGAACACTACTCTAAATCTCAACAATTATATTGTTTGCTCTAAAGAAATTGCTTACTTAACTAAAAATAAATGTATGGAGTTAAGTTGAATCAGGAACAACTCTTTAATCTGATGCTCTCTGTAGTTCTACCATAAACCAAAGAGCAAGGATTAAGTGGGCTCTTAAGGAAATGGAAACAATCACCAGATTTTCCTTGCATTCACATACTAGATACCATAAATCTGTATAAATATCACCTATCAATTTCTATATTAAAAAAAATTAAAGTTCAATAAATGGTTTCAAATTAATGTCTACTAGTATTGCTCTTTATTGCCACAGAAAAGTTGATTATTTTCCAGAAAAAATCTTTATGCTTTTTAAAAAAATCACAGCTTTTAAACATGAAGATTATTGAGAATGCCAGCTATTTAGAGATATGCATGTATAAAGATATTTTCTCTTCTTTCTTTCTTTCTTTCTTTCTTTCTTTCTTTCTTTCTTTCTTTCTTTCTTTCTTTCTTTCTTTCTTTTTTTTTTTTTTTTTTGAGTTAGAGTCTCAGTGTCACCCAGACTGGAGTGCAGGGGCCGCTCCCAGCCACCGTAGCCTCGACCTGCTGGGCTCCGGTGATCCTTCCGCCTCAGCCTTCCAAGTAGCTGGAACTACAGGTGCGCGCTACCATGCCCAGCTAATTTTTTGATTTATTGTAGAGATGAGGTCTCGCCTGTCCAGGTGGGTATCGAACCCGCGGGTTCAGGCAATCCACTCACCTCAGCCTCCCAAGGGCACGGGATTACAGGCTGAGCCACCGGGCCCGGCTTATATTTCAGTTCCATTCAGTTTAATTTGGGTAGATTGGTTGAAATCTAAAGCCTGAAGAAAAGAAGTATTGAAGAGCAAATATCTACCCCACCCTACAGACACCCTTATAGTTGGCTAGTCCTTTATCTGTGAATATACCAGTAGAAGAAATATGGAAAGGATATTATATTACTAGTCCTCTCTCCCCTAGGGTATGTTGGAAAGAAAGGTGTTAGATATCACTGGAATTCAGTGAGGCTTGAACCCTTTCCAGAGTCCCCAGGGACTGTAACACTGAAAGTGTCAGAACTTTAATTTTAGGTTGCTTTCCTTATCCTAACATATGACAGCAATCTTTGGAAACCAAATTGTTAACACTTTCTCTGCCCAAGTTCTGACAATACAACTCTCTCACAAAATACTCCTCATGATATATTCATTTGCATGTAAGGATAGAAAATGATTCACTCACCAAGATAGATTAGATACAGACATTGCAGCAATTTGTGGAGGAGTTGTCTCTTGATTTCACAATAGGGAATTAGCAGGTCAAGTCGACAACACCACTGGGAGTTTCAGCTTTTCTATCAGAATGATGCACAAACCACTTTGTTACTCACGGTTTGAGAGGACCTATAAAGAAAAGAAACACAGTGATATCTCTAGTACCTGGTATATGTGACTCATCAAATTTATTTCACCCAGATCAATAATTTTTTCAGGTGTAAGACACACAAAAGAAAATATTTTTTTTCTATGAATAGAAGACATGTCATAAACCAAAGATAAAATAAAACTATCCATATCATTACCTGAATGCCTTACCATGAAAACAAATGGAAAAGTTAATAAAATATTCATTCCCTGGAGTAGAGAACACAGAGAAAGAACAGAATGTGTTTCTAGAGGCAGCAAATATTTTCTCCTTGTGGCTATACTCTCTAAGTCAGTTTTCTATACCATGAGAAAAGGACCAGACCAAAGCTCCTGATTCGCCCATAGCAGATATTTAAAAAAATTCCTTGGCACAAGTTATAATCACATACAAAAACCATATTTTCCTTTCATTTCCTTTTTAACAAAAAATCATTCACTACTACATCTGAGGGGATAAGAATTCATTTTGAGTAACACGAGGGAGGTAAGCCAGTGTGTATTTACATAACAAACACCTGCATACACTTTTTTGAATCATCTACTATATACAGTGTCCTATGATCTTGAACTAAAATTTTCATTGAATACAATTAAGTCCACAGTAGTATGCTAGCACTTTAATCAGTTCAGGTCCTTAATCCAGTTTTGTTCAATTACACAAATATTTACTGAGCATATAGTATATGCACATATGCTATCCTAGCTATAGCTCAGAGATGAAAGTGGATGACACAAGAAGAAAACATTGTTCTTGCTCTCAAATAATATTTTATATAAAGCTATAATTATAATAATAAAGGATAAGCACCTAATAAAGGTATGCACAGGATATATGCACAGGATATATGCACAGAAGAGGGGTTTCCAACCTAGTCTTAGGGATTTGGGAAGGATTTGTAAAGAAGATATGCCCCAATTTGCTACCATTAGATTTGGCTACAAGTTTTCAAAAAATAAAAATAAAATAAAATAAAATCTAAAATCAAAGGGCTTTATAACATGCAGTTAATTTTTTCTCATATAAACAAATCTTGAGCTGAGAAGTCCAAGGCATATATGGCACCTCCATGGACACCAGGGAAGGAGGCTCCTTTTTTCTTGTATTTCCATCATTCTTAGCATGTGGTTCTCTTCATGGTCTTAGGGTTGCTGAGCTCCAATGAGTGTGTCTGCATTTCAGCTGGCAGAAAGGAGGGAGAAGAAAAAATAGATGCTTCCCAAAATTTATATATGACATTCCTGCTTGCATTTTATGGGCCAAGGTTTAATCATTTAGCCAATCTCACATTAAGAAAGATTGGAAAACGCAGCCATTATTCTAGGCATCTAATGCCCAACTACAAACCAAGGTATCTATCAGTAAGGAAAGGAGGAAGTAGATAGTGGGAGAGAACCAGCAGTGTCTGCCACCATATTTGAGGCTTGGTGACCTTGACCTCCATGTTTTATTATTTTGTACCCATTACAAAGAGGTAAACATGAGATGGGGTGGGGAGGGTGGAATCAATCCACTGTTTGTTCATAGTTTGATGTATTTGATTTATAATTTTAAATATAATCCTTCAGCTTTCTTAAATCACTCATAGATCAACAAAATATTTATTGAATCTCATTATTTATCAAGCTCTAAGTACTAAGGATACAAAGATTAACAAAATACAGTATTTACACATAAAAAACTCACTGTGTAACACAGAGGTCATCATGTAAACAAAATAAAATACACCATGAAAACTGTTCTTTATGTATAAGTGCATATGAGTGACTATAGGAAAATAGATTTAGAACCATAATTATAATAAATTCTAACTTTAATAGATCCTGACTGCCAGAACACTTTTAGTCTGCCAGTGGAGTAAGCAATTGTGAAGGTCCACATCCTAAATTGTCTGTTTGCATTCCAAAAGAAGCTTTCAATTTTATCCTGTATTTGGTTAACTGTTAAAGTATACAGGCTTATATCTATAAAGACATGGAAACGCCCAATTCTGCCACTGAAGCATTAACATCCAATTTTTACAATATGCATTACCTAATTCTTACCAAGGGTTTAGGTACCAAAAATAAAAATATATGTATGAAATATTGTCTGATGCAATTCATTCTTCCAGATATATTTAATTTTATCTTTAGATAGATGTGTATCTGGATGTTATCTTAATATCTAATCAAATTGCTTTTACTGAATTATACTTTGGAGTTTTGCCCAGAGTTTACACTGAGAGACATCATTCAAGAAAATAATGAGCAAGCAAAAACTAAGTCTATGAACTCAGCTTGAAGGTTTAGAAGAATATTCAACAGCACAAAAGTCTTGCATTGATAAGCACTCAAACAGCTGTATTAGGTCTTAGCACCAGGAAAACAATTGTCCTAAATTTCTGGTTTGCTCTTCTCCTAGGATTATTATTGAAACTCATTATACTTCTTTCCTTGCATTAACTTTTGAGAAGCTCTGAAACAAATTTGTCACATTTCTTTAAGAATAGTTAAAGATCTCTTTTCTTTTTCTTTTTTTTTTTTTTTTTTTGGCCAACTTTAATTTTTAACTTGCTGTTTTGGGTAAATACGTACATATATAAACATATGTACATATACACTATTTATGTAACTAGATATAAACACCCCCCAAGTATAAGAAAGTACAAAAACCACAATTCCATATTTGTTTCTGCAGAGTGTAGAAATAATACATAAAGAAATTACATCTAAGGACCAGAGATTGAGCCATATAAATGAAGGGTTGACCAAGATAGACTTAATGTGCTGCTTAGCTTGACTAAACTTTAGATGGGCTTCTTCCTGACTTTCCGAAAGCCCTTTTCTTAGGGTCTTTACTTCAGGAAACTTACAATTCTCTGCACCTTTAAGATGCACGTCTTTTAGTCTCTTGACACCTTTATAATCCAAAAATGTATTTCTCAAGGACCTGGGAGCTATCCCTTTATAATGCAGCCATTGAAAGAGAGAGCTCCCCTATCTCCCAGTCTCCGAGAGAGGATCCAGTCTAACTTCAACAGGGGCCAATTAGCAAATATAGATAACCTAAAATTGACCAACCTCCCCCCAACATCTTCCAGAAGTTTTCGACCAGCTCACCTCAGCACTTAAAAACTCTTCTGCCTTTTGTTTTAGCAGAGTTGAATTTAGCCACTAACCTCTTATATTGCAACAGTATTGAATCAAGTCTTCCTTGCCTGGTGCAGTGTTTGTTTACAGGGTATTTTTTCCAGTTTCTTTTTTTTTTTTTTTTTGAGTTGGAGTCTCACTCTGTCGCCCAGACTGGAGTGCAGGGACCGCTCCCGGCGACCACAACCTCGACCTGCTGGGCTCCAGCGATCCTTCCGCCTCAGCCTTACGAGTAGCCGGAATTACAGCCATGCGCTACCACGCCCCGCTGATTTTTTTGATTTACTGTAGAGATGAGGTCTCACCAAGTTGCCCATGCGGTTCTCGAACCCGCGGGCTCAGGCAATCCACTCACCTCAGCCTCTCAAAGCACGGGATTACAGGCTGAGCCACCGAGCCCGGCTTTTCCAGTTCTTAAGTTTCAGGATAATTTTCTAAGATGATGGCAATACTGTTTAAAAAGTTCATTTCTTTCTCAACGTATTTTACCTGCAATAATTGCCAACTTGAAATTTGATAATCTTATATATACATTTGTAAAAGATAGTAGCTATTAGAAAATTTTTTTCTGATTTTAGATGTTTGTAAGAAGTAAACATTTGAGCACATGAAAAAATCCATAGTAACTATTCACAGTGATTATAATAATCTCTCTGATATTCAGTTTTGTATTATATCATCTCTTATTTTTATGTATAACGTATAACTATTTGATTCATTTCTTCAAGAATAGGCATAACGTATCACATACCCACCAGATACTCAATCAAGTTTACTGAGTTGAAAAAAAACCAAAAACCTTTTACATTTACGTTTACAGTTTTATAATATGTTGCTCTTCCAAGGCCTCAGAATTGGGCTGTTATTCCTTTAAATGACATTTAAATGATTCATTGTTTATCAATGCGATCTTTCCAGAGAAAACATCTTTAGGATCTTCAGGCAAGTTTAAATTTTCTGTTCATTTTGATGATTCACAATCTTTATACAAATCTCCAATATCATTCTCCACACTTAAGTATGAATTCATAGCTTTCAGCCAAAATTCTAACATTACTCAGAGTCACCATCTGCCCCTTTGTCATAAGAGAAAGATAGTATATCTTCATTTGAGAGGAAACTTCAAAATATACAGAGTGATTTGACTTCCCCTGAATGCCAGCTATGATGGTAAATTATAAGCACAGACACAATTGTTATCTTTAGGTCACTCATTTAGTGGACTGTTAAGGAAAACAATATGTGAATTTAATACAAGTCTTCCACTCCATTTTACATATTTTTTAAAAATATAAATAGCTCTTGAACACAACAACGAATTATGGAAATGACACTTTAGCAAAATAACTATTTTAATGATTTTATTTATAAATAGGATTTTAGACTTCAAAACCAGCTGAAAGAGATACTATATTATAGTAATTTCATTTACTTGTAATTACCTTGCCATTTAGCAATATAATGCATAAAAACTTCTGATTTTATTTAAGCAAAGGAAGCATTTTCCTAATGTAGTCCCAGGCATACATATCTTTTATTTTATCATTAAGATCTTACAATTCTATGAATATCAATTTAAGTAACCTACCACAATGTAGGCTATATATATTTCATATTTAAGAGAGTGAACCTATATAATGTTCCTTGGAAGAAGAATCAAAATCGTTAAAAATTTTACCCATAAGCACCATAAGCACTAATTGTACATAGTGAATCACATTGCTTTATAATAGAAAAGAAAGCTTGGATCCCAAAAGGGATACTAAACATTATAAGATAATTTCAAACTGGGTTAGACCAATGGTCTATCAGATTTTGTTTTAAGTGCTGTACTGTGCACATGATAAATGGGCATAAAGTGAAAAATAAGGTGCACTAGGTATGAAAAGTACACTTTTATGCTAAAAATTCAAAATCAATGTTAGTAAAGAAATTATGAAGGAAATATTAGATTCTTTAGAGTTTTACAGGGTGGAATTCTTTTTACTACCACATCAAATCAAAGACCTCTTCCTTGTTTTTTGGTATTTTCCAACCTATACTCCCTGTTCTGCTTGAGCTGACATATAATGCTCATTCCTGAGACCTGAATATACTATGATATACTATGCATTTCACAATTTTGATTCTTTTTTTTTTTTTTGAGTTGGAGTCTCACTCTGTCACCCAGACTGCAGTGCAGTGGCTGCTCCCGGCCACCGCAGCCTCGACCTGCTGGGCTCCGGTGATCCTTCCGCCTCAGCCTTCCAAGTAGCCGGAATTACAGGCATGCGCTACCATGCCTGGCTGATTTTTTGATTTATTGTAGAGATGAGGTTGCGCCAAGTTGCCCAGGCAGGTCTCGAACCCGCAGGCTCAGGCAATCCACTCACCTCAGCCTCCCAAAGGCGTGCGATTACAGGCTGAGCCACCGAGCCCGGCTTACAATTTTGATTCTTTTCTGTGACCTGAAGTTTTCTTTCCCCTTTAATTTCACTTATCCAGATTATTCAAGGATCAATACAAAGCCCATAGATCCTGTGAATTCTTGCCTATAGCTTCAAGCTTCTCTGAGTACTCCACTCCTCTTTTTTTTTTTTTTTGAGGTGGAATCTCACTCTGTTGCCCAGGCTGGAGTGCAGTGGCACACTTACAGCCACCCCAGCGTTGGCCTGCTGGGCTCCAGTCCACCTCAGCATTCCAAGTAGCCAGAACTACTACTGGGTGTGCATTACCATACCCAGCTAATATATTTTTTTAAAATTGTAGAGATGAGGTCTCGCCAAATTGCCCAGGCTGGTCTTGAACCCGCGGGCTCAGGCAATCCATTCACCTTGGCCTCCCAAAGTACTGGGATTAGGCTGAGCCACTGAACCAGGCCTGATCACTTCTTTTTCTAAATGAATCTGCATCCAACTTAGCAATTAAAATATATTGAGCGTTAAAATGTGTACTAAATTTTTCATGTGTATTATTTTTCTAAATAAGTGTAAGTTTGCAAAGATTAGGAATTGCATCTTTTATGTCTAAATTCCGGAGCTTCTAGAAAAGTATCATGAACTCTTCAAATGTTAATAAACTAAGGCAGTCAGAAGACACGTCTGCCTGCCTAGGAACTAGGAAGGACGTATGCCCACCTACGTCCTCACCTCCACCTCCACCTATGCCCCCACTTAAATCCCCACAGGAAGGACAGACAACCTAGTTCCCACAGGAGATCCAATAACAGCCCTGAAAAGTGCCTCCAGTCCCTCTTGATTGAGACAAGTCTTGCCCACAGAGGGACCTGGCAGGCTGCCCCTGAACTTTTGGGCTGTGAAATAGCCCTGTAATTAGTTCCTAGCACCCTCAACTGCAGTCTGACAGCAGCTCAAGAATCTGCTGGGAGATTTGCAAGCATGACTTTAGAGATAGGCCTGAAGACCTCAGTCTCAGGTAGAGATCCTGCAGCTGCTCTGTGACTCATTTCCAACCCTTCTCAGGCGCAGACCATGGAAATTTGACCTGCCCAGGGACCCAGTCAGTAACTCAGCTGGAGGCTTCCCAGAGACCTGAAGGAAACCAAACCCATTCAAACACCTAGTTGCAGGCCCACTATCTTTGGACCCTGAAACAAACCCTCTTACTAGGGACTGCTCTGTGGACCAACATCCTGGAGACAGCCCAGTCCACCCAGGGACCAGACAGGATCCACACCCACTAGAGGCCCTAGTAACAAGCTTTTTGACTATGAACCCTACTCTGTATGCTGCAGCAGCCATGTGGCCCAACTCCAAACCCATTTCACAGTGATTCTGGAGGTAATCCCATTAGCCAGGGAACCTAACAGGAAAGAGAGAATGGGAAAAAATATGTTTTAATCAGATATCTGAAAAAAAGTCAATAGCCAAAATACATAAGGAATTTAACTCAATAGCAAGAAAACAAATGACCCCATTAACAAATGGGCAAAATGACCTGAATAGAGATTTCTCAGGCCAGGTACAATGGCTTGCACCTATAATTCCAGTTCTTTGGGAGGCCAAGGAGGAAAGATCACTTGAGGCCAGAAGTTCAAGACCAGCCTTGGCAACATAGAGTCCTTGTCTCTACAAAAAATAAAATAAAATAAATTAGCCAGACATGGTGGTGCACCTGTAGTCCTAGCTACTCAGAAGGCTGAGGTTGGAGGATCACTTGAGGACTTCAAGTCTATAGTAAGCTGTGATTGTGCCACTGCACTCCAGCATGGGCAGCAGAAAGAGAACCTATCTCTAAAAACAAAACAAAAAAGAGATTTCTCAAAAGAAGACATACAAATGGCCAACAGGTATATTTAAAATGCCCAACATCAGTAATCATCAGGGAAATGCAAATTAAAACCATGATGAGATATCACCTCATTCCTCTTAGGATGGCTATTAACAGAATGACAAGAGATAGCAAATATTGGAGAGGATGTGGAGAAAAGTGCACTAGTACACTGTTGACAGGAATATAAATTAGTACAATCATTATGGAGGACAATATGGAGGTTCCTCAAAAAATTAAAAATTAAAAATATGATGACCTTATGATCCATCAATGCCACATCTGGGTATATACCCAAAATAAATAAAATCATGTTCACTGCAGCATTATTCACAATAGTCAAGAAACAAAATCAACTTATATGTCCACCAACAAATGAATGGATAAAGGAAATGTGGTACCAATACACAATGGAATATTATTCACCATTTAGAAAGAAGGACATCCTGTCATTTAGAACAATATGGATAATCTGGAGTACATAATACTAAATGAAATAAACCAGAAACAGAAAGACAAGTACTGCATGATCTTACTCAGGTGGAATGTAAAAAAAGTTAAACTCACAGAAGCAGAGAGTAGAAAGTTGGTTACTAGGGACTGGAGTTGGTGGAGGAGATTGGGACAATATTGGTCAAAGGAGAAAATCTCAATTTTCCTGGAGGAATTATGTTCAGGATCTGTACTGTACAACACAACATTGTGACTATGGTTAGTAACAATGTATTCTTAAAAATTGTTAACAGTGTAGATTTTAAATGTTCTCACCACAAAAAAAATGATAAGTATTTGGAGTAATGGATAGATTCATAGCTTAATTTAGCTATTCCACATTGTATACATATATCAAAACATCATGTTGTATACCATAAATATATGTAATTTTTGTCAATTTAAAAATAAATTTTAAAAATTTAAAAATATACAAAATATAATATGTTAGCAGCAATATGACTTGAATAACTCCAAATAATTATTTGAACATCAACTTATATTTTTTCACCTCTTTTTTTTAATTTTAAAGATGTAGAGTACAATTCAGGATTAGGTATACAAGTGGTCATCATACCGGTACAGTTTGGGCCTCCATTTGGTCCCCACTTCACCTGGTTTAAGACCAGGTACCCTTATTAATGTCATGTGCCTCCCCTCCCACCTTGGCAGTGTCCCATTACTGCCTAACACTTTTTAATCGTATTATGATATATATTCAGGGTCTGTTTTGAGTGAGAAAATATGGACTTATTATATTCTTATACTTGTATTATGAATTTCAGAAAGTCCAGGACTTTGGGAGAATGTAAGTCAATCACTGAGGAAATGTAGTCCTTTTCCTGGGAGAACTCTATGTAGTTAAAATTTTAATGAGCACAAAATAAACAAGGATACCAAACTAAAAGTTTTTCTTTTCCCTTTATCATGTATACGCCTCTCTTAGAGACAAGATTTAAAAAGAGCGGGTTCTGCCTACATTTTTTTTTGTAATGCATGTTTGTTATTAAGTTGTAAAAGAAGAAATCCATCCATATAGAACAAAATCAAAAGAATTTATAATGAGGAACAAATATCTGTCCCTTTCTGTCCTATGTTCCCAGTCGTAAGATTTATATCTGTATTTAATTATACATCTAGCTATGTATCTATGTACTTATCTACTTCATTTTGATACCTGGGTAGTCTATTATACACACTTATATCTGAATCTTTATTTTCTACACATACACATATTGATAGGATCATATGTATACATACAATATTTCCCTCTTAATACATAATAGAGATGCCTTATTCTCTTATAAGGGATTGTAAAATATTTTATTGAATGGATTTACCCTAATTCATTAGACAGTCTCATACAAAAGAAGATTTAGTTTGTATCTAATATTTTATAATATTATAAAATGCTACAGTATATATCCATATATATGAATTATATAATGATATAATGTGGATGTATATCATGGATAAACACCTATACGTACTATTTCTGGGTCAAAACCTTCACACTGTTAATTCTGAAAGATACTGGTAATTCCACAGAAGATGTACCAATTTACAACCCTATCAGCAATGTATAAATTTAATCTTTCTGACATTACTGCTTCTTGGAGTACCAGTATATCCAGTAGATTTTACAAATACACTTCCTGAAATGTATTCATTGTTCAAGTTAGAAGTACATTGCTCCACCCACCCATTTGATCAACAAGCCTGGATGATTTTACCTCTGAGATATCTTTGGAATATATCCACTTTTCTTCATTTCCTTTACATCTATCTACTGTCTTCTGATGCCTGATTAATAACAACATCACTAGTCCCCTTTTCCAGTTTAGCTGTCACCCAATACATCATCTCACACTTGGATGGTGGTCTTGGTGAAACACAATCAGTTACTAGGAAGAGCTGTAGAGAGGCAGGGACTATGGCATCAGGTATACCTGGGTGCAATTATCAGTTGTGCTTCTTGGTAACTTTGTGATGCTGGGGACATTACATGTATTCCTTACTTAATTCTTCATTTTGAAAATAGGAAAGTTAGTAGTACTAATAAATTTGTGGTAAAAAGTTTATTTTAAAAAATGTATGGGAAAATATGATATTGTCTGCCACAAAGTAAGAGTTCATAAAATGAAAATGATAATGATGATGATGATGAGAAGGAGGAAGAGCAGGAAGAAGGAGACACTGGTGATAATAAATGTTTGCCCCAACAACCTTAAATTGTTCAATTTTTTCCTCATAATGAAGTACCAATTCCTTTGAGATGGTTTACGAGACTCGAGGTAATTTTTCCTTTCTACCTTCCTCTCTCACAGAAGCCCTCACCTCCTATCACCCGGCCTCCTGATTCATGTTTTATTTCAGCTAAGCTGATTGATTTTCTTGAAAGCATCTGTGTCTCTTTAGCTGACCTCTGACATGCTATTTCCTTTGCCTGCTATACTTATTCATTTCCTTTCCCTCTTAGCTTGACTAACTTCTAACTTATTACGCCTCAACATGGACAACAACTCTTCTAAACTTTCCTAATTGGCATTAGGTGCAGTCTATGTTCTCTCAGAACCCTTGTTCTAAATCCATGGCAACATTTTTAAAGAGTGGTTTAATTCTTTGAAGCTAGATTGCATTTTCCTCTCACTTATAAATTTCTTGAGAACAGACAACAAGTCTCAATAACTTTACAAATCTAAGTCCTAGCAAAGAGCTTGGGACAGAGAAGGTATTCAATAAATGGTTGATGAGTAACAAAGAATAAACATACGAAGTGAAGAAATGTAAAATTCTACTTAATGTTGAGTAACAAAAGAATAAACATACGAAATGAAGAAATGTAAAATTCTACTTAATGTTGAACTAAAAGCAGTGTCTCTTTTCTTTGTAAACTATAAAAATACTACTTCTTTATTTTGGGGGGATATTTATAGGTTCTGGACTTCTAAAGTCTTTTAAAGCTAATATATTATATTTGTTTGAAACTTGTATACTCATTAAGAAATATTAATTAAGGAAAGTATAGAGTAGAAGTCATTCCAGTTTTCAAATCTGGTTTGTTTCTCAATTTTATCCAGAATATAATTTAGTAGTACAATATGTAAATTCACATCTTTTTGTTTGCATATGCAAAGTGGGGTCAAACAATTCTGACATTCTAGATAAATAGCTAGAATGTTCAAAGAATCATTACACAATCATTGCACACAATTTCTAACAGGATACATGTCTCTCTAGAGCAACTGAGTGATTAAGGACAACATAGATGTAGCCAAAATCAATGCTCAGGTACCTTCCAAGCAGTTTTTATATCCTAATGATACCTGTCCTGAAACTACAATCTGCACAGGTTGAGAAACCCCACATGTTGAAACTTCAGATCAGCACAGATGGTAACCTTGGAGACAAGCTAATGGTTTTATGTGTCCTTTTTCTGTAGTGCAGCTGTTATTTTATTTGTATTAAAGTCATTTCATGAGAGGTATTAGGATTCAACTGAACATGTCAGTAATTGGTATAAACCTTTTATCACAGAGACTTGGCTATTGTTGTGATATCCTCAGCACCCCCTTCAGAAATATCCCCTATGTTCAAACTACAGGAAGTATTTACTATACCCAGAGAAATGAATGATTAGGAACATTAGATCAGTTTTTAAATAAATTATCACTCCAAATAAAGCACTCCCTAAAATAGTTTGGGATTGTTTTCTTCAGAATACTTGACTATGTCAAATGTTGTTATAATTTTCTAAGAATAATTCCTTTTATTCATATATGAACTATAAAGACAACTTTTCCACCTGTATGTTGCTCTCATTTTCTCCTGAACTTTAACGCAGTCATAAACTTTTGTGCCTTCATCTTTTATTTCTGCCTCTTATTGGCTCTTTCCTTTTGAGTTCCTGATTTTTCTTTTCTTTTTTACTTTGATAAGAAAAAAGGTCTCACTCTGACATCACAGGTCTCACTCATGACAGACACAGGCTGGAGTGCAGTGTAACAATCACAGATCACCGTAACCTAGAACTGCTTGCCTCACAAGCAGCTGAGCCTACAAGTACATGCCACCAAGCCTAACTAATTTTTTTTTCTATTTTTTGCAGAGATGAGTTCTTTCTATGTAGGATAATCTTGAACTCCTGGCCTCAGGGGATTCTCTCACCTCAGTCTCCCAGCATGCTGGGATTATAGGTGTGAACCACTGCACTCAGCCTGTGTCTGTACAATCTTTCCTTGACTCAGTTGTGACTTTATTCCTTTCTCTTGCTTATTCCCTTCATTGAACAATGTCATAAAATATTACTCTACATCCACTGTCTTCCCCTTTGCACCATGAACTCTTGTTTTCTGAGTTCTACCCCAACATTCTTATCACCAGTCAACTGGCCAATATTTAACTAGTGATTTCTGGGTTTTTTGTTTTGTTTTGTTTTGTTTTTTTGAGTTGGAGTCTCACTCTGTTGCCCAGACTGGAGTGCAGTGGCCGCTCCCGGCCACCGCAGCCTCGCCTGCTGGGCTACGGCGATCCTTCTGCCTCTACCTTCCAAGTAGCTGATTTTTTTATTTATTGTAGAGATGAGGTCTCGCTGCCCAGGTGGGTCTCGAACCCGTGGGCTCAGGCAATCCACTCACCTCAGCCTCCCAAAGGTGCGGGATTACAGGCTGAGCCACCAAGCCTGGCTTAACTAGTGATTTCAATAGTCTCTGTCATACTCCCCTCCATGTACTTCATCTTCCTCTCTTGACATCCAGGATGCTGAAACATCTGAGCTCTTCTAACTTCATTGATCCATCATCCTTTTCCCATGTGTCAATATTGTTCAAAGTTCCCTTTAATGTGACTTTCTCAGTAGATAATTCTCAAATTTCTATCTGTGGAATTGATCTTTTATCCTGGTTTCCAGAATAATCTCTCCTAATTATTTATTAAATGGTTGTCAGATCCTGTTTTCATTTTTGTTTTGTTTTGTGTGCTGCTCAGTCATGTATCTCGAAGTCACTGTCTCCTTTTTCATTCCTATTACTACCACCCACGTTCAAATTCCTTTTATTGTTTGTCTTGACCATATCCTATATTTTTTGGATTTCCTTCACTTGTGTTATATTACTACTATTCATTGAACTTGTTTCTACCTTCCACTGAAGGCCTCATACAGCATTATTTGCTTTGGAACTAGTGAAAAATTAAATTGAATTCTCAAATCAAAACTCACATTTTTCAGGTGTACATTTTGTACTCAGGCATAGCACTAAATAAATAATCCTTTAAAAAAGTGCAATACTCTAAATCTGCCTAATGTTTTTAGAATTTACCATAAATTTTGATGAGTCACTAAAGGTTCAATTCCATGTGGATCGCCCAATAAAAAGGATTGCCAAAAATCAGTTTAATTAAAAACAGAAAGAAAACAAAGCAGCAGATTGCATTTTTTAAAACAAATGTTTCAAATGAGAAAACATCTTAGGCACATTTAATAAATCTTTCTGTATTCTCAGACATAAGCATTTTAATTTTCAGTATTCACTTGGGAGAAATGGGCAAAACCAGCCCATGAACACAATGCATTTCAGAATGTAATATATTAATTGTGTGTGTGTGTGTGTGTGTTCTTTTTCCTGAAGAATTTTCAGGCATTGCTTCAAGGTCCTCCACATCACAGCCCAGGTCAACTTGGCCCTCATTCTAAGCTTCCCCACCTCTTCTGTCCTCTAAGCCCAGGCATCATCTACCTAGTTTTTTCTCTGAATAAACTAAACACTTACATGCCCTTATGAGTCAGAATGAACAGCTTGAACATCATGTTCTTATTTCCAGAAATGTCCCTTCCTGAAAAGGGAAACCATTTGTTTTGAAAAGTCTGCCACAAATATTAGAAAAATTAGTAGTCTTACAAAATCTACCTCAAATATTCGAAAAATTAGTAGTCTTACAAAATCTACCTCAAATATCAACTCCCTCTAACTCAAAACTTGGAAAAATTCAATCCTCTGCACATATGGACTCTACACACACACACACACACACACACACACACACACACACACACACACACACACACTTCTATCGCAATGTTTATCAGATTTCACTCATGTTATGGCTTACTTGTCTGTGAAAGGTGGGCGATGAATGTTAATAATACATTATGATATTATTTAACTACATCAGAAATCTTTATTTAAGAAAAAAATTGACATTTCCGGTCATGGGAGTATAGGAGCACCCTTTGTCATAACAAATGTACAGACAATGAGAAAGCAGATATAGCAATAGTCATATAAAATATAATTAATTTTTGTAGATATTTTAGAAAAAGTACAAAAGCAAAAGAAATACAACAGTTATGTACTCAATTATCTTACCTAGGACCTACCAGCTCCTCGAGAACATTAACTATATTTTAATTTTTTTTTTTTGAGTTGGAGTCTCACTCTTTGTCGCCCAGGCCGGTGTGCAGTGGCACACTCACAGCCACTGCAGCCTCGACCTGCTGGGCTTAGGCAATCCTTCTGCCTCAGCCTTCCAAGTTGCTAGAACTACAGACACACCATCACACTTGGCTAGTTTTTGTGATTTATTGTAGAAACAAGGTCTCACCAAGTTGCCCAGGCTATTTTTTTTCCTGGTCCCTATAATATACAATCAATCTGTTAGATAAATTTTTGATGAATTGCTATTTTATAATGGTCACACAAGTTATTGACTTTTTTCTATTTGACAATGATGACATCTGCATAAGAGACATATACTCAAGTTACAGATATATGAAAAAAATGACCTACTTTTTTTTTTTTTTTTTTTTGAGTTGGAGTGCAGTGGCTGCTCCCAACCACCACAGCCTCGACTGCTGGGCTCCGGCAATCCTTCCGCTTCAGCCTTCCAAGTAGTTGTAACTACAGCTGCGCGCTACCATGCCCGTCTAATTTTTCTTTTATTGTAGAGATGAGGTCTCACCAAGTTGCCCAGGCGGGTCTTGAACCCGCGGGCTCAGGCAATCCACTC